>NW_027526257.1:12069145-12317584 GCF_048455015.1 Haemaphysalis longicornis
ATGTGTAATGGTGCGAACTTTTTTTGCGATATGATTTGACAATGTCTAATACGTCAAAGTTCGTCCAGGTTTGTAAGTAGTAGCAGAAAGCGCTCTGCACGTCGAGGCGCTTTCAGTTAATGACAGTTGGCACGCTCTAATGTACTGCCGATCTCGAAAACTGCGGCCGCATTTCAAGGGAGCCGAAATGCATCGCGTACGTGTACCGTGCGATGTCATTGCACATTACACAACATCACATTTTTTAAAGAGAACACGGGACCAGTTTACATAGTGTGCAAACGCTTTTGAAACTGGGAAGCGAACTGTACCCGTATAACTAGATTTCACGAGTGTAATGACATGGCCGCTCGATTGCACGCACGAGGTGCGGGCCATCGAGCGGCCGTGGTAATGAAATGGATTGATAAAATTTTTTCTGACAAATATTTGTTCTCTTACTCTTCCAGAAAGCGCGCGATACCGCAATGGTTCGTTTTCATCGTGGTGAAAGAAATGCACCCGACACGATGATGGCGCGGGGCTCAATCCAGCTGCGCGACTTAGCGCGTCCTACCGCGCCTCGGGCAGCAGCGCCGCCCGTGGCAACGGCATGATGTGGAGTCAGATTTCCGTCGCATGGGGCCCTATTCTCGACTGCTCAAATTGCCGGCAATTAGGCAATTTGCGGAAGTATTTTCTGATTGGCTTTCAATTTTGGTAACGTGCTTCCGGTTTACAAAGCGGTTGTGTGTACTGTTGTCATTTTGACGTTTCATGTCGTTTACGGACACCAGTTCTAAAGTTTGCCTTATTTCTCTTTACTAAAGGCGCATAATTCTTGGCCGGCAATAAAAAACCAGACTAAATACAGCGGACATGACAGCGTAAGACTGTCTTTGCTAATCAACAACAATACTGCTTGTATTACACACCACCTCTGTGATTGGCTGAGAAGGCGTGACGTATATTAAACAGTTGTCGGGAACGATTACTTCATACATTGGCAACTTCAGCCTGCGTAAAAGTGACGTAATGCTACGCAACAGCTTAAAAATGGCGGCTATTTTTGTCACAAAATACAAGCCAAATTGGGCAAGAAATTGCCACGGCTTACGGGGCCACGAAATGTGCGGCAATTTGCAGCAGGCGGAGTTTCGCATGTGCGCTGTTTAAAGCATGTTTCCTACCGAAACAAATTATAGTTTCAACTGCTTCCAAGTCAGCGATCATGGAGCATACAAATAACATGAAATATTTTGCTTTTATGTTTGGCAATAAAATATAAATTATTTGTTTTGCGTAATCCCAACATAAGAGGGCAGTACAAGCCTCTCCATGACAAAGAGAACCCAATGCATGGCATTCGTCCATACTCGTCCTAGTAAGTTGTTGGGTCACATGATCGAACTCAAGAGAAAAATAACCAAGAAAAGTGACTATTTGGTTAATTACACCGCGGATTGAAGTCGAGCTTGAAGAATGAGTGAATCGGCGATATCGGTGCGTTCCGCGGTTATCAGGCGTGGCGCTTCCCTGCTCTTATGTGTCATAGAAGCGATGGTTGCAGCCGTCTTTTTCTGTCATCACGCCATAAACTTCTAACGTAGCAGCAGACGATGGCGTGGCGGCGGTAGCGGCAGGCAAGGTGATAACGCAACAAAGCTTGCATTGAAGCTTCTTTAGCTCGATATCCGCTTTCGCTCGCTTTTAAATCAACGTTACTCGATCGCCTTGTGGTGTTGACGCCAAATTTGACCTCCAGAAATGGGCTTTTCTTCTCAGCCTCAGCTAACGTCTTAATTTTTATAGTACCTGCCAAGTGTTTTTATACCTTTCTTGCAATATTTGATACCATGGTAGCGATCTTTATGAGTGGCTTGTCAAATTACACTGCATGTCGTCATAGCATTAGGTGCACCACGTCACTGATTGCTTACGTCGTGCTTACGGAAAAACACATGGGTGAATTGCCGGCAATTTGTGCAGTCGAGAAGAGGGCCCCGGTATTCACACACCCCCATTGTAGCCACTTTAGTTGTGCTACAATGGTTGCCAACTAACTGAAGTGGTCGCGGCACCACTCGCGTCGATAAAACAGTGTTTACGGCAACAAATAAAGGTTGCATTATACTTCAAATACGAAGTTTTTAGTTGTACAGAAACATATAGTGTTTTCATTCAAATAAATTTTTAATGTTCTCACTGTGACGTCACTGCGGTTGCGCTGCCGACCGACGAAGCGCGCATGGTATGTTCCCTTGCGAAGCGCTAAAAAACGATAATTTTCGGGGCGTCTCCTAAATTGCAGAAGTAATCAATTTTTGAAAATATTTGGGATTGATGTTCTCAATATTTCGTTCAATCAGGCAAAATTAAGCAAACACAAGTGCATATTTCCTTTAAGATCCCTTTATCGGCCATTGCGCATTTCTCTCCAGCGAACCACCTCTGCTCGGTGAATTCGTATATGCGCTCAAGCACATCTCTAAAACCAGTCAGAGGCAAGAATCCTCTTAGGAAGGCATCTAAGACTGAAAGCACAAAACTACCCCCTCTAACCCCCCCCCCCCCCCAAAAAAAAGAACGAATTCAGAACTAAATGGAAAATACGGAAAAGCAGAAACATGGGACCTCGCTGGACAGGCCAACCGAACACGCTTCAACCCTCATTGGATCGGTGTTTTGGGAGGGCCAGATTTTATTTTCGTTTTCGAAAGGCGCCGTACATACTAAAACAAACAAATTTGTCAGATTGCCTCCTCGCAATGAAGAGTGCTTATCAGTGTTTGTAAGAGACATTGCGAAGGGGTCCCCCTGTTGAGGCTCTCCTCATGAAAGCTTTCTCAATTTGGCAGAACACAGCCACCATCATTGAAAATAGAGCAGAAACATCGGCTGCGTATAATGTCGATTATGCCCTCCTTGCGTTCGAAGATGCTGAGACTCCGTTTCTTATTACGCCACCATTGGTGTCAGACCGGACACTACTTCATCATCCCCAAAATATCTATTTATGACCTGGTCGCTATTTTCAGCCATACAGGTGGGTATGTCGCCCAGCTTTGTATGAGCAGAATTTAAAAGACCCTTGCCTGTCGTCAAGTCACCTGGGAAGGGTAAGTTTTTTTTGTAAGGGATGAGGCCCGTTTAGGCTACGTCACCGGTATCGCGTCACTCTTATTAAAAGAAAGCCATATTTTATAAAGTAATGATTGGTGGGTGAGGTATAAGCCATTTCATTCCGCGTGGGGGAAAGTTGTGAATATTCTGAGCGACAATTTGAGAAGTAATGACAGTCTTTTGAAACACCTTCGATTTCTTCCCGGATAATTGATCCCCTAAATAAATACCTACACAAAAGGTGAAGAGATCCACTTGTTAAGCATGTGCGGAGTATATACCGCCTTGGCGATTAGTTTATTGAAAAACACTTCACTGGTACGTGTAAAAAGCGACGATCTGTAAGTATTCCGCGCGGGTCAGCATCTTGATGCCTCGTTTTCTTCGCGATTTTATAGCGGGAGAGCTTGTGAAAGGTAGATCTGGAGAAGGAGGCTTTGCGCGGACGTTGAATGGAAAGGATATATAGTCCTGTATGTGCGACCTGGTTTCCCAGACAGAAGCCCAGGTGACCTTGCCCATTCCTTGCCCATTCGGACATTCAGTCTGTTCCACTGAAACAATCCGATTTGCTTAAGAATTTTACGAATGAAAGGGTCGAGAGAAAGGGGTCACCGCTATCCTTGTAGTGCTGGTATACGCCAGTGAGGATGCGTATGTAAGGTTAGGGTCACTATGAACAGATGGAATATATTTTAGTGAAAGATAGGAGGGACAAAGTATTTGTAGGGATTGCTATGAATTCAGAGGCATCGGTCAGGACCTGCTGATGACTTCCTGAGCAAAGGTAATCAAGAGTGGCGTTGCTTCTCTCCTATTGTACGTCAGGTCAGCCTCTGTCTTGTGTATTTTTTGCTTATATTGAGTGGATTGAGGGTATTCCTAAAGGGTATGGAGTTGTTTATAATGTTGCCCTGCAGGCATAATTCGCTCAGGTGTTGCTTCACAACATATGAAAAAAAGTAGCGAGTCTTGTGAGCCCAGTGTGCAGCCGCCCACTTGTCGAAATAGAGTTTGCTGCTGTTGTGTTAGGTTAGTGTGACGTTTTCAATGTGTACGATTGAAACCGCGGTCCATACAGCCAACGCCGCCATTTCTAAACCGCCAGTTCACAAGAGCCTTGACAAAATTCTTCAGAAGAATGATGGGACGACACCACCATCAACTAGTTGCTAAAGCAAGGAGAACAATTACTCCACCTCATAAAACAAGTTTGCAATTTGCAGGTGAGGGTTGCAGAAAACGACTTGCATTTACAAAGGAAAAGCTCAACATATCTCGAGTAAGGTACGCTATTTCTTATTCCAGTACTAAAAGGAAGCACTACCGAGACTGCGTAACCTATTAGGAAAAGCCGAAAAGAAGTCTTAATGACTACCCATATTGAAGACACCGAAGGTAACGAAAACATTGGCACTACAGCCACAATAGAGGGAATCATAGCAGCCCCCAAATACAAACAACTTAGGTTGTCGATCACCTTAGGCAACAGATTGGCCTAGATTACAAACAACAGCGGTCGAATGCTCCAAGTTAACACCGGCAGTCGACAACAGTAAAGATAGCGCCTATTTACAGTAATAAAGAACCCACTAAACATGCAGAGCGAAGTGCCATAACGGCAGAATACTTCTACAAAAAACCGGAAAGTGAACTAAAGAAAACGCATGCGTGCACGGATGATGCAGGTAAGCGACAAATCAGGGCGGTCGCTTGCTGGCATTCACCAAATAGATTCATGCCGCAGGCACAAATAGTCCCGCTCAGCAGTGGAAGCGCAACTATACGCCTTTGGCAAAGGTGTCCTCCGCATCAATCAACCAGCCGATTCTTCAATACCTAAATAAAGACAGCAAGGCGGCATGGCGACGGTTGACCCCGATTATAGTTCCCCCTCGGCAGCAATGCCATTCAAACGAAATAAAGGCAAAGTGAAGCTGCACTAGACTCCTGGCCACGGTGGAGTACGCGGAAACGAAAAGACTAATCAGCTTTCCAGCGACGCATACATCCGGGGTCCAAGCAGCGGCTGGAAAAATTTGCCATGTAAGGGATCAATTCACATTCAATTTCAAAATATAGAACAGCAAAGTGTCCACATCCTGTACTTTACCCTAACTAACACAGTAGCAGCAACCCTGGTTAAACTAGCAAGAGCCGGAACACTCGACACACATTGAGCTTACAACGCCTCAGTTATGGGGAGAAGAAACTGATATGAGTGGGGTCATGGCTACGGCCTGCAGTTCAGCTTTAATGGGTGATAGCTGTGGGCGCAGCGAGTTTCTGCGTTTCATTTATTCATTCATTCTTTATTTATTTAACAAGTACAAAATACATAGTCTGCTACGGGGAAAGAGAATAAAAATAAAGCTGTTCCACTCAATGTCAAATCTGCCGGAAGTGGAGAGCAGTGAGTCGCAATAATGGGCTGCAGCGCCGTTATCCGCCCACTGCTGCAACCCAATGCATATCAAATTCGCCACCTTAGCAATGCTTGCACGCCCCGGCCTGAAACTTCGCCATCGCGAGTTCTGTTCTTTTTGCTCTGCCTTTATTTTGTATGCTGGGGCTGTTTCGCGTAATTTCGAAAGCGTATTTTTTTTGCTCGCGGCTGGAGCCATTATGGGACATTTCGAACGCGCCATTTTTTCTTGCGTGGTTAGATGTTTCTGCGGCATTTCGTACGCGCCATTTTTTTCTGGCGCGGCTGGAGCCTTTCTGCGTCATTTCCAACGGGCCTTTTTTTCGCGGCTGCTTTTTTCGCTTACTATCGTAAAAACCAACCCAACGAGCCTTCCTAACCAAACTAACGAGGGCGTTGCTAGTTTTATACATATATTTTGCCTGAAATGTACGAGCAGCTTTCCTTGCGCTAAACAAAGAGGAGATTTATGACAAGAGCCAGCGGTTCACGAGGTTCGAACGTTTACGGCTAGATAAATCGCGTGGTTCTCGAAGCCTCGCCGTGACCCAGTGACGACGGTATAGGAGGCTCTACGTGGGTTCGTTATCTGGTGGCGCCGCCTGATTACAGTACTCACATCGACCGTTGGCGAGCTGCGACGAAAAGGTGAGCCCAGGCAGTGCTCTGCACTTACAAGCTGAAGCGCCTGACGAGGATTCTGCTCCCCTGCAGTTCAACAGTCGTCCGTGTACATTTCGCACGGACGAAAAAACAAAAAAAAAATATGACATAAAATATTTTATGGCTGTAGAGCCATAAAATATTATAATGAATCATTGAAAGGACATCAATAAAAACTACATCGAGAATGTGTAAGAGAAAGTTCACAACAGAATGCATAGCAAACGTTTCCGATACAAGAGCATCCAAGGGGTACCGAGACATTACCCGCATTTCCAAACGCTACAGCTTATCGCCATACTTATGTATACAACATTTTTCTATACAAGGTAACGTCATTCTCAAATATAAAGAGTAGATTAAAAGTTTGTAAAGTATATGTCAACAAATGATAGGCAGTACCTATTAGTTTAGTGAAAATATAGTGTCAATATTATATATTCTACAGTTGAACCGCGTTATAGCGAGCACTGATATATCGAATTATCGGCTATGGCAAGCTAAATAGAAATTTGGTTGGTAACGCTTTATTTGAATGCAAGATTTTTAAGGAAACAGAACCGCGAGGGCCGCGCGCGATATCGGATATAACGAATAAATATTTGACCAGAAGGCTGAGAAACTACTTTGAAAAACACTATGGCATCAGAAACCGCAAACGTAAAGACTTCCTGTTGTACGTGGACACTATGAAAACCTTTATCTTGCTCAGTGCCGGGAGTACCCACGAGATGACCATCACACCTTTTATCAAATAAAGATGCAGGCCTGTTTTGTCGAAAAACCTTCGTTCTGTTGTAATTTCATGTACTCAGGTTAAAATGCAACAAGGAGAAAGATAAGGGTTACCTTATTTATGCCGTGTTGGAAGCAAAAAAAAAATAATTTTTTTTGTCAACTATTTTTGCGCGGGCTAGATTGTCTATTTGGTAGAGCCGATTTTACCTCTGCTGTAACAAGGAATATCGGATAAAACGAAAAAATTAGCTCCTCAACACTACTTTGCTATAACTCGGTTCGACTGCATATCCTCTTTCAACGTGCTTACTGCAAGCACGAAATATATGTTACCAAGTAATTTATTACTTATAGTGTCTTTTATGCAGTTGTAGGCTTCACATCACTTGTCCAGGTTTTTTAGCATTCGCCTACTCTTTCGTCGTATTGAATAACGAGAATCGTCTTTTACGCGCGACATGTACAATTTCTTTTGGCGTAGGTACTGAAGCAGTTTAAACTACTATATCTGGTCCGCTGTTAACTTGTCGAGTTTCAAAAACAGCGGTGGTGTGGCATATTGTGGCAGCTTCTATGATAGTTTTCAAAACACCGAAGCAATTTTTTCTCCAGTTTCTTCACCAATTTATTATGAATTCCTGACTTCATTGTTTCTTATAGCAGAGTTTAACGTAAAACATACAATGGTAAAGGTGATGTTATCAAAGCGGAATAACGCTGGTTATTTTACACCGAGAACCAAGTGTTCGAGCCAATTCTATTCATAAATGATCACATGGGCTTTCCATGGCAATTCCTGCTGGAACCATGCGCCAAGATACCGTCACTTTATAACCATTTCAAGAATATGTGTATCGAACATAAATGTAAACGTGGTACTTTTGGGTTTATTCATAGAGGGAAATGCTATTTACGTCTTTTTTGTCCATTCCGTTGCAAATTGTTCACGGCTCTAAGATGCTGGTCTGTGGCGACTTCAACACCACAGACTAGTCCTGTGGGTACGCCAAGAGCAACACCAAGGGCAGGAACATGGCGCAAGATGCCATCGACAGCGGATACGTCCTCATCACGGACCCTTTCAACCCGACGAGAACGGGAAATTCGGTATCCAGGGATTCTACTCCCGACCTCATTTTCGTCAGGAACATTGCAGCGGAAGACGTCGTGTGAACACCGGGACGAACTTGGGCAGCGACCACATGGTCGTGGAAACTTCGATTCGAATGAAGGGGGTCGAAACGGAGCGACGCGAAAACACACGTGGATTGACTGGAAAGCCTCCAGGAAGCAGAGAAATGGAAGTGTGGAGGGAGATCAACATGTAGAAGACATCGGGACTTGGATGGAAAGAATCACCACGGACATCAAGGCAGCCACGAGAGAGATCGGAACGGACGACCAGGTAGACGGCATGTACAGCAGACTGACCCATCTTATCGAAGCCAAGAAGTCCATACAAGAGAGGTGGACGAAGCAAAGGCTTAATAGGAGGCTGCAAAATAAGGTCGCTGAACTACACCGCAAGATAGAAGAGCACTGCCGCACGCTCCGCAGCCAAAAGTGGGACGAGATATGCAACGTGGCAGATGGACAACTGCACAATGGCAAGACCTGGAATCTGTCCCGGCACCTTCTAAACGAGACCAAGACCAAGTCACACCAGTAGGACAGGCTGGCGAAGATCATACCCTCGGAAATCAAGGAGAAGGGAACGGTGGCGGTGGAAAAGAAGCTTCTGGAGAAGTACATCCCCAACACGCAGAAGGTCTTTCATGAAGACCATCTCGGAAGACCCAACGAGAAGCTAGATAGAGTCATTAACGTAGAAGTGCGGAGTGCCCTGCAAGAGCTCAACAGCAGATCGGCGCCGGGCCCAGACCGCGTACCGAGCACGGCACTCAAGAACCTCGACGGCGCATCAATCGAGGCACTGACGAAATTCTTCAACAAGTGCTGGAGAACGGGAGTCGTGCCGAACAAGTAGAAGCAATCGAAGATGATCCTGATCCCCAAGGCACGCAATCCGCTCAGCACAGAAAACCTCCGTCCCATTTCGCTCACGTCGTGCGTGGGGAAGGCATTGGAGCATGTATTTATGGCGCGATGACAGTACTATCCGCAGGACAACGACCTCTATCCCGAGACCATGATTGGTTTCTGAAGACACCTGTGGACGCAGGACGCTATGATCCAGCTGACACACCTAATCGTTGACAGGGACTCCCGGGACTCGAAGGCCGTCATGGGTCATGATGTGCTAGGAGCATTCGACAACGTCCACCACTCAGTGATTCCAAGTTCAGTATTGAAGCGAAACATCGGAGAGAGAACTCATGCGTACATCAGAAGCATTCTGACGAGTTGGATGGCGGAGACCACCGCGGGTGACAATGCAACCAAAGTCAAAGTGGTCGGGACCCGAGGCACACCGTAAGGGTCGGTGATCTCGCCGCTCCTATTCAACCTAGTCGTGATTGATGTCGCCAACAGAATCGACGAGGTGGACAACGTCGGTCACATTATATATGCTAACGATACCACGATGTGGGTAGAGAGCGGCCGTGATGCCCGAGTGGAAGAGGTCCTGCAGCAAGCGGTGAGAGTGGTCGAGGACAGCCTGGAGGGCACAGGCCTGAAATGCTCACCGATCAAGTCTGAGCTGTTCTTGTACAGACCCAAGGAAGGCACGCGCGCTGAGAGAAGGGAACGAGGAGAAATCGCGGCATACACCAAAGATGGCTCGGCGATCCCCGGGGTATCAGACATCCACGTCCTGGGCATGCTCCTCAACGAACACAGAAATAACGGAAGTACGGTTGCACGGCTCGTCGGCCAGGTGGCCAATGCCATCAGAATAATAAAGTTAGTGTCAAACAAAAAAATCCCGCCACCTCCACCAAGTGAATGATGATGAGAGGGGCGAAGTTAAAATGCTTATCGGTGAAACCGTGAAACATTGTTATAGGTCTTCGTTACGGCAATCACCATCTGAATGAGTGAAGGACTTATATAAAGCGCGTTCGTAGCCATGGTCGCGCCTCGGTTTGTAGCGCAGTGGGAATTGCGCCACGTACCTCCCGTCGCGGACAGAGAGTTGTGGGATCGAAACCGGGTGCCGCGGCGTCATGACCACCAGTCCTCGCTCGCAAAGCTTGAGACTTCTCACCGCTCCGTTGACAAGCCCGTCGACGGTGTCGATGTTTGTGGTGATTAGGTAGGGTTTGTTTGGGGCGATGAGAATCTCCATGGGTAAGTTGGCGAATTAGGTGTGTGACATTTTAGCCACCTTGGCCGTCGCCTTCTGCAGAACGTCTTGTGTCGCGTACCCCCGGTACGTGTCTTGAGCTCGCAGGCGACGAACGACAACCTCTTCTTCCTCTCCTCCTTGTTGTGTAGCACCGAACGCGTTGATTGTTTTGACCTCTTCGGACAATCTTTGGTTGGCCAATCTCTAGGGGGATCCTGCCATCCTGCCACAATTATTATCATTGTGCTGTGTAAAGCAGCAACGAGGGACGGGACAGGGCCCGAGCAAGAGGAGCTTCGCCCCTAAAAGAGGGGGCTACGCACGGAGAGCCTCAGAAGACTCGTGCACTCCTTCGTACTGAACCACAACACGTCCGCGGCCGCCTTCTACAGGTGGACGAATGGCGAGAATAAGTTGGAGGTGAACATCCGAAAGGCATACAAGACAGCCATCGGGGTACCCGAGCCTACAAGCACCGGGACACTGCTCAGCCTAGGAGTCCCCAAAAACCTAGAAGAAGTCATTGAAGCTCAGAGAACGGCGCAGCTGGAGAGACTGACAAAAACTAAGATAAGAAGGACTATCCTGGAAAGAATGGGGCTTCGATACTACCAGCAACACGAAGTCAAGATGCCGATACCGGACGACATCAGTGGCATGATCCGGGTGGATGCGATACCGCGCAACACGCACCCCGAGTACAACGAGGGCAGACGAAGAGCGAGGGCCAAGGCGCTGGCATAAATACATGCCGGAGACGCGGGAGCCCGCTACATAAACTCAGCCGAGTAAGAGAACGGAAGCGGTTTCACCTTAACCGTGGTGGGCGCCGAAGGCAACGCCAGGGTGGCGGCCAGTACGAAAAGCGACAAACCAGAAGCAGAGGTGGAAGTGGCCGTAGCACTGGTTCCTAAATACCTAGGGTGCACCACCCTGTTCAGCGACTCAAGGCAAGCGGTCAGGAACTTCGCACGCGGAAGGGTCCCCCGTGCTGCAAAAAAACTTTTGAGAGGAGCCCCATCATTCTTGGAAAAGAAGAAAATCAAGTGGTTCCTGGCGCACGCAGGAGAGGTGACGCATGCCAGTGCGAACCACAAGAACATCGCAAACGCCCGGGTGCGTGAACTAACACGCCGTACCGAGCCAAGCGGGGAACGCCCTTGGCACAGCAACACAAACAGAATGGTGGGCAAAAAAGAAATCAACCAGGCATATCGCCTAGCAAGACTACGCTCCCGCCGCACTGCAAAGGGCGGAGCAGAGAGCAGGCAGTCATGTACAGGCATCTTCAGACAAGAACGGCTATGAGCCCGTCTATAATGCATAAGATGAACCCGGAGACGCACCCAGACGACACGTGCAGGGTGTGTCGTAAACACACCGTGACCCTCGAGCACATCGTCTGGGATTATCTCAACTTCCAGGAAGAATTCATGACACGAAGACTGCAACCTGAATTTAAAGAGGCGGAGCGATCCGAAGACCAAGGTTTCAAATCAAGGCCGGCCAGCGGGTTCTCGTAGCGCTGACAAGGCAGGAGTCTGAGCGACCCGATGACGGGAAGCGAGTTCGCGCCTTGCGGCGATGGCGAGGGTGACTACGGCCAAGTCGGAATTCTTAGTGTAAGGCTCTAACCACCAGCCCAATAAAGTTTTTTGGAATCCAGTCCTATCAATTTTAGCCAATTTGACAGCCGTCGCATGTAATCCGCAGCGCACATTTGAAGTGCATCGACATAAAAAGATGTCGATAACATCTACGTACATAAGGAGTTCTGGTGAATGAAGTACCGAAACCATACCGTTCAGATATCTAAGGAAGAGAAACGCTCTTAAAATTGAGAGCTGGTGGACACCCTGTTTTAACATTATTTCGGAAGACGTTGTACCAACAGCATGCACAGTTTGGTAACGATTATGCAAGCAGAACGAAATAGGTTTAATGGCCATTCTTGTATGCTATGAATTGACAACTTGATAAGATGCATGTTAACTTGTATGGAGTCAAAGGCATGCTTGAGGTGCAAAAGGAACCCAAATGGGTATTTTTGATTGTCTGTATAAGCCATTCTTGTATCCTTCAAAGAAAGCAACTCTTGCTCAGGTAACCGCCCTTTTTGAAGCCCGTATTGCCTGTTTAATTAAATGCACTATCTGTCAAATTCGGACGCGCATCTTCCCAAAACAACACTCTCAAATATGTTTTAAAGCGCCTTTAGCAGGTAAATTGGGTGGTAATGTGTTGGGTTTTCTGGATCACTCTTCTTGAATATAGAAGTTGCTTTGAATCTCTTAACTTTTATGGGAAACACAAGTCCTTAAGGCGAGGTTTATTATATAGCTCAATACATCGGAAATAAACGGTGCTATTGTGTTTATCTCCGATTTCCCGATGTCACCAATTGATGCTGTGCCGTTTGTTTACCTCTTTCTTATAAATATTTAATCTCCAAAGAATATTCGCGCTTCCGGGCAGTGTCAGAAAGTCCAACGTGGTTCTTAACAGTACTGGTGTCAGCATATATATATATCGATTTCACCTGGCAGCCATGATCAACCATTTTCGTTAGCCTCTTCACATATTGAGCGTCCAACTTTTCTGAAACATATTTTGGAGGAGCAGTTCGGGTTTCCATTTCGAACAGCACAAAAAGCGAGACAGATAGGGATGTCGCGATTCTGAATAACCTGTTGTGCGTCCAAGCTTTCCGTGCGCGAGACCATTTTCTACGATTTCTCGCATACATTCGCCTTGATTGCGAGTTTGTTATAGGAAAGGGTTCACTGGAGGTAGCGAAGCAAACTGTTCCAAGTCTTGATTGGTTGCATGTTTGGGGGAGATAATTATGGTACATAAAATCTCACAGGAAATTAGTTGAATGGGTTTTGGGTAGCCCTTGTTTACGTCATATACATCATTCCCGGAATATCAACGACACAGACCGACTTCAAGCATGCCAGTGGCTGTGCTCCACCGTACGTGTTCGACAGTCGTGTGATCAAGTGCATTATCCATTTAATTGTTGTTTGAGCAGGACGTTCATATATCTTCTCTGTTCCGGCACCCTACTGCTACGTTGAAATGTCTCGTCTGGCCACTTTTAGTCAAAGAAATGGTGTTTCCTTGGTGAAGAATAGAAGAGATTTGAATTGGCGGCTCGGTAGTGCCGGTCAGTTCGAACATTTAAGATTTTGTTGGATTATCTCAAGCCCTGATAGTAGCAGATGCTGATCAAGCCGACCAAGGCTCCAGTGGAGTACAATGACCATAGAAAAATGGTTTGGTAGTGTCATTCCTTGGTCGAAATATTATTACCATCTGATCATATGGCAAATCCTGCAGATTAATCTCGTAGAAGTAGGACCTTGCGAGGCTTCGCGAAATTCAAATGCACAGAATCCAAGGATGAACCATTGGGAAAACCCGCTTACTGGCAGTACGTAGGGGGAATGGGGGTGGCCCTAATAAGGATTGCTCTTTAGTGAATAATACATCAAAATTAATTGTGGATTCACTCCATGGAGAATGATTGCATTAGCTCCTTTAAGGATTTTTGTGCCCTTGATTGAATGACTAAAGTTGGTCCACGGTTAGGGCATATTTTGGTCGACCCAGGCTTCTGACTAATCTATTGACACCGAATGTAAAGAGGCAGCAAGAGCCATGTGTTCTCAGATGAGTATTATGGCACAATTGGCTCTGTTGACTCATCAGCTCATATATTCTAAATATACTGATTCTGGTGTTGATGAAGCCTTAAGTTCACATGCATTGTTCAGGGGCGAGAAAGATGGGTTGCTCATTTGTAATGATCCTGTGGTACTTGTTAGGTATTGGGAATGGTTTGATGAAGAAGATAATAACGTAGCCAACGACTATGCCCTGTTTAGGTGTTATTATTCCTCTTTAGTAACTGGGCGAGAGTGGGTTCGAATGTGCTCTCATGTGATTTCGTCTAGTCCGACGATGGAGTTTGGTTTTGCTTGTAAGATGACCGCACATAGTTCTGCCATCTTATTGGGGAGTAGGATTTCTGCCATATTGATTTCAGGGAATGAAAGAGGTAATGCCCGGCCTAGTGATTTGGCGGCTTCTATGCTGAGGACCGATGAGGATAGCACTAAAGCCGTGTGAAATTGTTTGGCGTCTGTAACTACGACGTTTCTTGCAGGTTATAGACTGGTTCGTATAGGTTTTATAACCAGTATTACGACTGATACAGTGCCGTTCCTGAAGCCGGAGACATAGAGATTAGATGGATTATGTCATGGGAGGAGAAATGGGTAGAAGAGTTTTCGAAGGGCTTCTTTGTACATTTTACCCTAAAAAACAGCGCAGACGACCGATTCAAGAACGAAAACAGTGAATGGTTTGCCCGTTCTCTTCTTGGTTCCGTAGCACACGCTGTGTATCTTGGTCAGGACTGTGAGTGAGAGAAAAACTGGGAGTTTCATAGTAGTAATTTTGTAGAACAGTTTTATTTAAGAATGTCTCTTGATAGCAGTTCTTCCTCTTCCTCTTTTGTTGGTTCTTGCGAGATAATTGAGTGCAATGCTGTGAAGTATACGAATAGTATTTTAGAGGTGGGTGTCTATAAATTGCTGCAGTTTTAAGATACCGTCCTGCTGAGTCGTTCTTCCGTGCTGCGGGTCAGCTCGTATCTCTGGTAGGATGTACGGTAATTAGGGGCAAGCCGTGACTGTGAAATTTTTGTTTTTAGTGGGGCTGCGAGCGGATCGGATATTGCGACAATCACTCTTACGAAGGGTTTCCTGATTGTCAATTTCCCAATTGGCAGCGGGGTGTTTCCTCAGTTTGTTATTATACGTTCATGGCTGCTCATTGCTTTCAGTTGGTTGAAGATGGCGGCGTATTGTGGATGTTCCTAAAAAGAGTTAATTATCTAAACCTGCTTTCTGCTGGGATTGCTTAAGATTGGGAAGTTTTTTTGGGACGGATTCGTTTAGCCCAATAAATTTCCTCGGCTGAGTCTTCGGCTGGCGTGTTGATGATAGACGTTCGGCTGGAACATCTATCGCGTTGGGCGAAGTGTTCAGTTTTATTCCTTGCGAAAAAGTCAATCTACTGGCTGTAGTCATCTGTTCAAGCACACGTTTTACCACAGATGCAGCTGATGGTTTAACCGGGACAGTACTTTGCCAGGTGACCAATGGGATGGCATTTAGACAATGTATATTGACGTATATAGAATGATTTTGCTTATTGCCATATACATCGTTTTGACAGCTTTCAGTACAGTGGTAACATGAAAGTAATGATGGCGGGGTAGGAGTTTCCAGTCATTGTTTCGAAAGAATGAGTGCTTGTTGGTAGCATAGCCATTCGGAAAGGCATTGCGTGATGTTTCGGCTTCCAGCATTTATGACTCCACGAGTTGTTTCGGGTCCGTTGTGAGTATTACTCAATTTTTACTACAAAGACTATCCGCCTTTTTATTGGAATGTTATTTTCTTGAACGAAAGTGTTCGTAGAGTAAGTTCTTTATTATGTACTTTTATGTTATTACGGCCGCCTGTACTATGACACTTCGGGTACTGTTTCTGCTAGAAAAATAACTGGGGCTGTTTTTTCTGTGATCTGCAAGATCACATTTTGGAAAGGTGTGGACACCAGCTTTACTCAGAAGCGGTAGCAAAAGCAGTAAGCAGAGCCGGTTTACTTTTCCGCTCTCGAAGAAGGTGCCGTAAGTGCTGCGCTTTTAACAACGAGGAAATAAAAGCAATGCTTTAAAAATGCGCGTCCATACACCCGGTGAATGTGCTTAGAAACCAAAGCTGTAAGCGGCATTCACAACGATTACCCATGCGACATCACCTAAATTCACTCACGGGGCTCTTCAAATAGTGAAACCAGAGACAAGTGAATTGCCCTTAACCACACCCGTCCTTACTTCAAAGATATATTCTTTGCTAATGTTAAATCAAAGCATGATTCATGAACGGTGTTAGTTTGGGTTGCATTGCGGAAGCACTTGACTACATGAGAAAGCACAGGATGCACTCTTTTTTTAAAAAAATTAAGGAATCTCAAACCCGGTGTTAGACGATCTCACTTCTCCGTCTCTGCCGCCGCCAACAGAGGCGACAAAATTGGCGTGGAATGAAGGAGAAGGAGTTGCTGCAGGAGAAATTATTAAAATTTCTAACGATCCAGGCGGCGGGACAGTTGAGTGTTTACTTCTTCACTTGTATGGGAGTGTATGGGCCGTCGGGTAGTTGTTCCGTGAAAGGTTCATGGGGCGTTGAGGGTAGGGTCTGTCTCTGAAGGCGATAATGCTGGGTTTTTTCCCTGAACGTGACAAGCGGGTGACTGTCCTCGTGAAGCTCCACAGCATGGCGGTGGTTAAAGCGCGGGGCTGTTGGGGGCGTATTCGTTGCCCTCCCTGGAAGCATGAGCAGGAGTCTAGATGAGCTGAATAGATGCGGTTCGGGAGTAATTTTTAGCTTACGCAGTGCCCCTCGGGACACCCACCCTGACTAAAAATTCTGCTAGTCTTTTTTTGGGGGGAATCTTTGACTATCTTTCGAACCCATGGTTGAGGGAGAGCCAACGCAACTGCTGCCTCTTCTGCTGCCCTCATATCTTGGGTCTTGAGTGAGGTACACGAAGGAGGTTGGTTCCGGTGGTATACTGCTGCCCTCGATGTTTTGAGGCGTCTGTGTAGATAACTGCATGATTCCCGGCGAGGGTGGTGCTTAGCGCTTGAGCCCGTGCTTGTCGGCGACCCTGGTGGTGTGAGGAGTCCCTATGTCTTCGTAGGGGGGGGGGGGTATCTTAGTTCTTTTTGGCAAGAGTCTGGGACTACATCACGCATAGTGACATTTTGTAGTGCCAAGCCAATCTGAAGGAGCATTAGGCAAACCAGTGCAGTTCTGCTCAATAGGAGCACCTGGTTAGCAAGTTGGCCCACTATAAGTTCTTCCACCATGTAGTGGGGCCCCATGCTAAGAAGCCTCCCCGTGGACGCACTGTTGGGAAGACAAATGGCCCGCTTAACCACATTTATAATCATTATATCAAGCGTCTTTGAGTCCCCCTTGCCGAGAAGAAGACAGAAGGTGATGTAAGTGCTTCTACAGAGGACAAAAGCCTGAGTTATTGAAGGCTATTGGCTTCCTTGAGGTCTCGCTCCTGTTAGCAACTCGCCTGATCATATGTATTGTTTCATTGATGCCGAGTTTGAGGCGCGGCAAGGATCGTCACTCTTGGTGTTGGACTGGAGATGTATGCGGAATCATGATGATGGGGATTGGAGTGAAGGCCTGACCATCACAGAGTATTCAGTGTCTTACTTGATGTTCTCTGGAGTGAGGGCGGACGACAAGGAGCTTTGATTTTCGAGGTGAACACTGGAGGCCACAGGGTCTAGCCTAATGGCGCACTACAAGTGAGATGGGATGCGTTGGTGTGGGCTTCAGTTAATTTTTGTTGGTCCTAGTGCATGCTCAAGGTGCTCAGACGGCCGCTATACGCGCCGTGGGTGCAGTGCATAGCGGCGCGAGAGGTCGCTTGACGCTATCACGTGGCATTCAGCGAGATTGCAGGAAGTAAACCCGCACACTAGCATGGTGAGTGCACCTCCTGCTTTTCACGTTTCCACGTGGGCTCTTATCTCCGACCGTAAGACATCGGGCTCAGGCTGCGTTACTAAATTAGTTCCAGATTCTATTCCTGGCGGTGCTAGTAACTTCTATTTGTGTGTGGGAGTTTTCTGTTGACAGCAACGGTCGCGAAAGAACACTTCGGTGATAGCGGTAAAAAGCTTTCCTTTAAAATACGCCTCAAAATAAATGCCGGGCGTAGCTTCTTTATAAAGCACTTCCTCTAACAGTAAGTGAAAGTCTCAAACGCTCTGAAATAGATACGCATGCGCGCTGTTTACTGACTCTGCTACCAGACGGTGCGGCATACGTCGGAGGCCTTGCTCTGTTGTGAAGATTTCTTTTATTCCATCACTTTACAAGATCAAAATAGGTTAGGAAAAGCGCTGTTGTTTATTAAGTGCAATGCACTTCTTAAGCGACCCTGAGCCTGCGTCCACCGGCGATGTCCGCATCCTATACCCACGTGGGGGATTGGCCAGGAATCTCCTCGTCTTCCTTGGCAACGGGGGGAGATGGGCGCGCGCTACCTGGCCGCTGACATGGAACATACCCACGTGGGGGATTGGCCAGGAATCGGGCGTGAGAAGGGCTAATGCACCCGCTTAAAGGAGTACTGACACGAAATTTCAAAGCTGAGACCCGCTGTAGCAATCAAGTACAACGACAACACAAATAGGTGTCTGTGAATAAATCCATCTTTCTTTCTTTGTAGTTGTGTGTGTGTGTGTGTGATCTCTCTTTCGCGAACATTACCGAACCGCGCAAATTCAACTCGTGCATTCGCACTTTCACATTCTTCCCCTCGGGGAAATGCGGGGAATTTTGTTAAGTTCCTGTAGTCAGAAATGTGAGCACTGATCAATTCCTAGAAATTGCTAAGCCTTCTTCAACTAACCAAGAAAGTGGCTGCCTATGTGTGAAATTCCCCCTGAGGGTGTGTATCTGTTATTATTTGGCAGCCTTGTAACACTACGACTAATCAGCTCAAGGCAAAAAAGCGAGCGAAAAAATCGCTAGGCCAACCAGAATACGCCTACGTATTTGTGAAATGGGATACTGAAGGAATTTGGTCTTTTTCCAGATGGCGATATGCGGGTTCATAGCGTCATGCTAGGGAAGTCCACCTTTCATAATGGGTATGGGTAACCGTCGGTGCTTGTGCCTGGAAAAAGGATAGCAACTTTTGAGGTATGTATTTTAATTGTTTGTAGCAGTAGTCTTGCATTCGCTGGAACTCAATTGCCCTGAAAAGCGTATAGATAACCTCTTCAGTACTACGCCGGATTACGTAACTTAAAACAATGATAGCACGACTGTTTTAGGAGTATATAAATTTATTTGGCAAATTCGTACAAGCTACATTATAGAAGCACATTTGAAGTCTTCCTTGATAACCACGTCTATTCACAGAAAAAAATATTTGTACCTAATGCAATCGATGTAAACAGCAAAGAGTTCTAACGTCCAGTCTTCTGCTTCTACTTGCCGATCTATATATGTTACGTACGACTTTTTAAAGTAGAGTATCTGTTAAATGCCCGTAAAGTATAAACAAAATGGTATATATAGCTCAGTATTTCTCTATACTAATAAGTGTAGTCCCTTCATTCCTTGCCCTCTAGTCACTGAAACTCCCGATCCTTTGCCCAGGGAAGCAGCACACTCCGCATATCTGCTATTCAAAAGGGATCATCTTTTGGTCGGTGGAAAGCTCGCACGAAGCTCAGTGTGCAATGAGGCAATTGTCATATAGCTTTTATTATCCACGCGTACCATGCCTTGTGTTGGTTTTTCACTTTGGTGTTTTATTGGCAGTGTCCGACCCGGCCTGACTGTTTTCTCTATGTTGGAAGACGAAGGGCATGCTCCCCTTTGTTTCTTTAGTGTACCGCAAAAGCTATCCTGTTTGATCGCGAGCGCTTTGTGCCCTAGCGTCACTTCACTTCAATTCCCTTCTTTCTTGTCCATATAGTTCGACTATCCTAAACAGTGAAACATTACTTCAGCCGTATTTTTACTTGCCGTGGCAAAAACTACACATCCTGGCGTTTTTACGTAACAGACCAAAGCAGATATGGGTTTAGTATGGACGTGTCGCCTATTGTCCTTTGACGTGTCCCCTATTCTGCAATATGCATATTGTGTTCTTCGTGCTCAAAAATGGTAGAAAGTGTAGACACTGCAACCAGATTTTGTAGTTTGGTAATGTTTTGCCAGATAAATGTGTCGCTCAAGAATTACTCTTACTTAAGGCACTGAAACTGAACCAAAGGACAGACAAACCGACAGACAGGTCACACATCTTGCCCTCAATCCGTCCAAGAAAAACTCTGGTCTTTAAAACTAAAAACAGCGTGCTTGAGAAAGAAAAGCAGAAAAACGCCACGAAGCCCCCTGGGACACCGAACATCCACAACGTGACCCATAACCTTAGAAAATCGCGACTGGGCGCAATGTGCGTATCTCCTTTTCTGCGCCGCGAAACCTGCCGAAATTTTTTGTACAGAAAGCTGGTGAGTCCAAAGGAATGAGTCCGGTGTAAAAAGGCCGACCAGGTACTATGTGTACCAGGTGTACCAGTTCCCACTGAGCTGCGGTAAACCCTAAGCACGGCAAAGCAGTCGTTGTGTCAACTAACGGGCCCCTGGGCAAGATTTGGTGCTCAAAAAAAGGTTGGCGTGGGCATCTTCCTCCGCACTTCGCAGTGCATTGTCATGCGCTCTGTTTTCTGTATTTGCTTGGCCCCAAAAGATGAACAACGGCCCCCGAGCTTTTGGAAGCACTCAATATCAAAAAGAAGGGCACAGGTTATGCTAAACATAAGGGAATGTTTACCGCGCAAGCAACCTAAAGCAGCCATGAAGAGAAAACAAAAGTTTGTTTTATTCGAAGGATTAGGTGTTTCATAGAACCCCAAGCGCTTTCCCTGAAGCAAATGTTGCTTTATTCACTGAGAAATAAGGCAATTTAAGCCAAAATTTTAAATCTCCCGCTAAAATTGCACATTTCGTCACGTGAACAATGGCGCCATACGAGCCGGTCCATGAAACAGATACTTAGTATGTCGACTCTATATAGCACCCACACGCGGGGGTCGACCGAGACGGCGGCCTTTTTAAAATACTAGTAAAACCTAGTGCACCCGCAGCCCTAGTGATGGAATCGCCTGATCCGGAGAACAAAACTCTCACCGAGGAGTTGAACGCTCAATGCTCAATGCTTGAACGCTCAATGCTTCTAAGCGCACGAGCGGCAAGAGTTGTAGGATACGCGGTGGACGGGAAAGCGACCATTCCGCGATAGCCACAACAGACGAACGCCCTGCCGTCGGCACCGCTGCCTCGTCAGCCCTGTCGCGACGGGAATACAGATTGGTACATATGTGCCGTATTTTTATTACTGTTAATAATAGTTCTATTTTAGTAGCAGTATTGCTTATGCCAGTTGGCCGGTATCGTGTATGGAAAGCCGTTCGCACGAGCTCTCTGCTTCGACCAGAAAGATACGAGCGTCAATGCGCGGTGTTTACGGTATTTTTTGCCCCCAAGGTCAGAGCGCTTTGACGGCAATTTGACGAAGTCGGCGACGAGCGCCAGCATGCCCCAGGAGTGAGCTAACGTAAGGGTCCCTGCCGTAATCACTTCCCTCGGAAATGAAGCGAGCACACTCGTACTTCCTTTAGCTCTCTTACTCCTCCGTTTACAAAGTTCACAAAACGCAGCCACTTGCTTCGTCGAGGTTCGTCGTTGGGCAGCACATGAAAAGAGATCTCGTCACCGGCGGGGATGTCGCACTCCCTCGACGATTTGCCCGTACTACATGGGCATTTCCAAACGCAGGAAGAAAATTTTATTGTAAAGTACTCGAACAAACTGAAGTTTTCAGTGGTTGTAAACTGGAAATGAGCTCGTAACGACAGCAGCAAGCCAACACCATTCGAAACTTCTGTGACGACTGGCATGATCTCGTCGCTGCTTGCTGTTCCTTACTAACCTTGTTTCTATTTTTACCTTTGCTGGTTAGCGATATGACGGGAACCTCCTGTCAAGGAATTACGATACCAAGCAAGGTCGCGGCTGTACGTTCTGGAATGGTTCGTTGGCCCCTAAGAGCCTCGTACCCGAAAATTCGTCTGCGCGACGGCGAGATGTCGAGCTCGGCCGGCGGTAGTTTCGTACGCATTGGCGCACACGCTTGCGTGTTCGTTCGGAACTTCAACCGTTTACTCCACCGTTCTTTGTCATAAAAAGAATGTGCAGTATGTTTTACGGGCATATAGCTCGCTATGCAAACTGAAAGCCCTGCCTAACATGCGTTTGCTTTTGCCGGCCTCCGCCAATCGCAGAGCATTCTCGAGTGACATCATAGGTTCTGTTGCGGAAAATGAGCTGGTGGGTCGCATGGTCATTTCCTTTTTTCCTAATTATGTAGCTTATTTGAGCGAAGTTTGCGTTATAAGTGGAGTCGGTATGGTTCTAACGAGGCCATCTTTCGAATGAACCAAACTTGTGTTTTCGCTCCTTTAAGCTACAACAGTGTTAAAAGTCTTTTGGCTTGTTTTCTGACGGCAGATTGATAATTATGGGGATTAACGTGCCGGCGCTCTATATGCACAGGCGATGACGCGTGCCGTAGTGGAAGGCTTCGGATTGATTTTTACCACCTGGGGATGTTTAACCTGATCCGAAATCTCGGACAGACTGGCATTTTTGTTTTTTGCCTCCATCACAAATGCGTCCCCAGCGGCCAGGAATCGAAGCCGCGTCCTTGGACTAAGCAGCAAAAAGCTTCCGCCACTCAGCCACCGCGGAGGTGGTTTTCTCATGGTTTATAAGTGCTCGCGAGTGCCTGTTATGCACCGGGCTTAGATAGCGGTTGCCAGGTAAACTTGTCTTCAGTCCCCGCATTTTTTCCGCTCTATGAAAGCGAAGCTCTATATGACAAGGTAAAAAGTAAATATGCCTGTCCCGTGTCCGTCGACAAATCTCCGGCGCAACCACAGGCGTATGCGCGCAAAAAAAAACAGACCTAAGAGGAACAGTAGAGATACAGAGATTGGCTGGGTTTCTATAGATGACGTAGATACACTCCCGCATTCCCCGACACTGATAAGTGCGAACAGCGAATCAGAGGGATCGCAAAAGCATTTTCCTCGCAGCAGAGAGCACGCAGCAATATGGGATCTAGGCAGCCTATGCTCCCACTGTTCAAATTGGGGTGACGACACCGCGTTTAGATGATTCACGGCGCGTCCGCCCCCCCCCCCCTAACGAGGTAATAGGGGGTATCTGTTTAACTGCCGAACTGCTTTACCTGCCTCATGTTTCCTGTTGCAGCAAAAAATGCCAAGAAAAGGGCGAGTGCTTACGTTAGAGTACCTCGCGACAACTTCCAAGCATACCCACCACACATAGTGCCTTCAGAAAAAATAACGTAAGGAAAACGTTGCAGAGACGTCTACGTTTCTTTCCGAAGATGTAAGGTGCGATAGCGATACTTTGACTCCCATGGAGTGCGGTCGTACTCAGTTGCTCAATTTCCGATCTATGCTTAACTAGCACGAAATATCATCCAAAAGAGAAACATTAGCAATGATAGTTTTTAATGGCCATGTCTGAGGACAGAAAAAAGGATCTCTGTGCTTCTGTGCTTGAGATGTGCGCCGGAAAGGTTGCAGATGCGAGTTGTTCGGCAGTTTGAGTGAGAGGATTCACTGTCAGGGTATCAAAATATTTATTTTGTGATGTCCAGGGCGGGCTGAACAATTTTGCTTCTTTCAAAGAGAAAAGAAGAGAGAGAGAGAGAGAGAAAGAGAGAGAGAGAGAGAGAGAAAGAGAGAGAACATAGAAGATATTTGCTCAGGAATAAATAGCTGTAGCCTTGAAAAACGGGGTAAAGAAATGACATGGAGCTCAAGGATGCAAACTCTGTCTGCTGCACCAGATGCTTCCGGTCCTTCCCCTGCCCTCTCAATCAACTCGCGCTGCTCTTGAGGTTACGTGGAGGTGAAATCTGCCTCGCAATTTTCGAAGAAGTTGAATATGTTATTTTTTAGTTGTACTCCCCTGGCGATATCCTTGGACAATATTCTATTGCGTGCAAGAGGGCGGATGTTTCCGTTATTTTAGCAACGTTTTAAGTTATTGTCTGATGTCCCACCGAACCCCTTAACACACATGGATTTTCAGATACCTCTCTTGGTTTTTACTCCACAGAGTGTGTGATTGTTAGGCATTGAGACCTCCTTGTAGCAAGCGGATAGATTGTTTTCCTAGACTGAAGATGAGGATTTGTTCCTAATGTTTTTTGAGGAGGGCAGTGTGGTAGTTGTAGTCACAAGGAGAACTGTATGCGTGTTCGGTTGCCCCTTGCATAGTGTGTCGTTCTCTTCCAGATCATTCGATGACGGTGTCAAGGTGACATTCCTAACCTTCTGCATTGGGGATGGGAAAATATTACACGTGTAGGTATTCTGCCTAAAGAACCCTGTATAATGTCATTAGAGCGCCTATAATGATGTTTGGCTTCTATTTCATACTTCTGCTATACGGATTGCCAAAAGGGCAGCTCCAAGTTCTTCTTCTTTGTTTCTGTGTGTTGGAGGGTGATTCAGTTTTGAAGGTTGCCAGAGTTGTTCAGTATGACAATTGGGGCCTCGTGCTTTCGTACTTCCCGGATCGGTGTATAACGTGGTCTCATGATAATGGAGCATTCCTCGAATAATCTTGATCCTGCTCTATGGCCTGTTCTTGGTAGGACTGGATGGGAATTTTCGTTAGAGAAGAATTTTATGCGTGGCAGCTGGATGGGTGACATATCTATCATGGCGTGCAATAGTGCGTTTTTATAGCATTTGAGTTCCTGTCTTTTCTGTTGGGGGTGGCTGTTTCTTTTCAAAGGGGGTAAGATGGCACTTCCAGATTTTGATTTACGCACACTTTCCTGGAGCTAGGAGAGTGGTTTCATCGATTTTTTCGAAATGAGGAAGACACAAGTTGAGGACATTATCGTCATTACCACCAACATTTTATTTATGACGACTGCAGCGCGAAGGCTTCTCCCAATTACCTTCATTCGCAGTTGTCCAGTGCTTCCTGAGTGTATTATTTGCTCCCATTAGTGTTATATCATTCCTCCATCGAGTAAATGGCCGTCCGCCTGTACCTAATTATTTATTACCACCCTGTAGGTGCACCCTTTCCTAATTCGTCTCACGGCCAAAGTTGCGAGGTTCAGGACTGCTTTATATGCAGTGCTAAAAATGGTGTTTCTTTCACTTTCTGTGCTGCGGGTAAATTTGTTGTATGGCTGTGCACTATTCTGGAAACAATTAGCGGCTCCTTGAGTAATATTGTTTCTTTTCCCTTTTTCTTGTTCTTCTATAGATTCAATGCTTTCTTTGTCGGCAATTGGTTTAGGATTCGGTGTTTTTGGTGAGTGTGAGTTTTGGAACTACTACTTCTCTTTAGAGCCTGGAGAATATTCGTACCTATTTTTAGGGCGATTTTTAATTCTGCCGCGTGGCGCCATCTGTCCTTTACCAAACCAAGCTTGCAGCGGAGACAGAACCCTGGGAGTACAAAAAGTATTTTGAAAACCTATATGGGTAGGAGCTGTATAGTGGGCTTCATTTTGGTTATTTTCTGCTCATAATCTATGCCTTCCATGATTTCTGAGAGACCGGCGTTAATCCTTTCTCCCTGTTTTAGTTACGCCACCCACTGTTTGTGCCGGCAAACGTCTCGGTGGAAAACAGACACCGGTGGTTCAGTAAGTAAGGCTTTGCGCTGCTGAGCCCAAGGACGATAGTTCAATTCTCGTCAGCGGCGGACGTTTTCTGATAATAGCAGAAAACAAAAACGCGAGTGTGTCGTGAATACGGTGCACCTAAAAGATCATAAAGTGGTCTACATTTTTCCAGACACTTCCACGAGGACGTGTCTCGTCGCTTACGTGTAGCTTCTTGTCAAAAATTACCGGAAATTTATATTTTCTTTCTTCTGGTTTAAACATGCTTTGGTGTGACTGCGTAAGTTGCCGGAGGGCTGGAGACCGTGTCTGCCAGCCATGCCACTGCCGAGGGGGCATAGATCCAACTTCACCGCGCAGGCGCTGCACCTGGTGGATACGCGGGTCCAGTTCTTTTATACGACGTTGTATCAATGTCCTCTTTTCCAACCTTCTGTTGCCGTAGCACCACGTTAGAGATTCAGCGGAGCCCTCGAACCTTGCTGCCTCAGTCGTCGCTTCCGGGTGCAACGGTGGCGTATTTCCGCGGACGCCCTATGAGCACGGCTGATAGCGGTCGTCTAGGAGCCACGGGGGAATCGAAAAATGAGTCTAACAACACTATGACATTAAAATCCCGAGGTGCGAAGAAATGCCCAGCTCTCGTTAGCGCATGCCTCGGGGCTACCACCGAGGGCCAGCTTGCGCAGTGGCTTTAGCAAAAACAAGTTTAAAAAACTCGAGGAGTGGGGAAATTTCTAGGGTTCCTTCGCATGTGCCTCATGGCTACCGCCTATGGCCCTGCTAGTGCTGTGGCTTTAGCATGACAACACCTACTCGACACTGGAAAGACACTTTATAGCAAGCCCCCCGAAGGCCTGGCAGGAGCAGTGACCGTAATCGTGGGAACACTTGCTCAAAACGAGAAATGCCATGTTTCGAGAGGCTAAAGAACGAGAATGACAGCGGCTACGAAGAGCGACTTTGCACATGTTAGCGCGTTCAATTCCGTGAGGAGAAGACGGCGAGCCAAAGATACTTAATACGCCCAACGGGAGCGAGACTAAGCACTCGCGTATAAACGTCTACGTTTGCAAGAGAGGCAGAAGCCCGATGCTTCATTCGGGGACGCGCATGCTCGCTTCGAACGTGACTTCCTCTCGGTGGAGCTTGGCCATTCGTATCGGGTGTGCCAAAGATTGTGGTTAGCAGACCATATCTCCGCAAATTCTCATCTACAACAGCTGCATCATTAAAGTGTTGCACGTGAATGCTGCATTGCCTGGATGTTAATTCTATATTACGCAGTTGTTGGAAAAAACAGTACGTGAGATGTGAATAAGAGAGTGCTTGGGCGCATTTGTTTAAAGTTACTACCATGAACAAACTCGCCGGAAAAGCATTATGTAGACAACGCTTCAAGCAAGCAGAATCTTTTCTGCGGGCTCCGTTGGTTGTTGTCCAGTTTTTAAATGCATTTCAACAAAGTAAGGGTGCACCAACTAACCCAACTAACCACCTACATGAAGAATAGGATTGTAATTAAGTTCACACTGCTTCGCAACCTTGACGACCCTACGAAGGTTTACCCTTTTCCAAGGAATGCTGGGACAAGGAAGAACTTCTGCTTCGATAAAAGACAGCCAACACTGTCCTCATCCTAAAACAATTGGTGGGAAAGCTCCTTCAGCAGGTTCTAACCTCCCTCAACAGTCACACCGAAGAGCACCACACGATTCCCCACTCCTCCTTGAGGTTCCCACCTGAGCTCCCTACATACGACGCCTTGCTAGAACTAGAGAATAACTGACTACATGCTCGATTGAACTGCGCGCATAACACCACACGATCTTCGGCCTCAATATTACGTGAGTGCTCGACTTCTGCTGCAACCATGTACATGCGGGCACGTAGAACACATTGCTTTTTTCTCACTGATCGAACAGCCACACTCACCGTGGGATAATTTAATACACTACCATTCACCTCGGTACCATAGCTATTCCCAATGATCACTTAATATTCGTAATATTACCATACGGTGCCATCCCCGCTACTCGTTGTCATCCCCGACTTGTATCACAGTATAAAAACCACGTTATTGGTTACTCGAGAGTCTGACAGTCATATCCGGAATGCCCTCCTAACCGCAACTCAAATCCTCGCTTAACAATCTATTATACCCAGTGTAAGGGTTGCAGGCGCCAGCGACGCTGCAAAGTCGAAAGCGTGGGAAGCGGCGGCTCCCTGAAGGGCGCCTGAAGGGCTTTCTGGTAGCCAGCCTGTCAACAGCAGGCGGCTTTTGGTTCATGCCGCCTGCGCGGAGACGAAATGTCTTGGGCCTCAGCTGGGCGGTAACGTTGTTTTGAACGGCTTGTTGCAAAGCACAGTACGAGCGTGGGAAAGCGTGGGTCGGATGCTCGATGTGCTTTCCGCAGATATGGCGACGGTCGTTTCGGGGGCCGTCTGCGCGCGCGTTTAGCCAGAGGGATGGTTGTAAAACAAAGTGGTCCGACGTGCTTCTGATAACGGGGAGCAGGGGGCTGTCAACCCTGCTTTTACGGCGGCCGATTTGGGGCCGTGGTTGGGTCTTTGTTGGCCCGCGCGCACACTAAGGAGGTGCGAAGATGTTTCGTTGAAAATTAGACGCCGCGGGGTCCGCGCGCCCCGTATGGTTTCTGCCGAGGATCGCTTTGGAATGGCGGGGAGCCTTGAGGGCCCGCTGCTTTTCGTTAAGAGAAACGGATACGGGTCACCCCGTGTTTGTGGTGGCGGTCGAACTTTGGACAAGGCGTTATACGCGTAAAGTGCGGGCGTGGGAACGGGCAATGGAGGCGGCGTGCGTAGAAGCTTGCCCCTGGCGCTTGCACGTGTTTCCTCGGATGTTTGATTGTTTGTTGTATTTGCTTGGTTCGCTTTTGATCTCTTCCTTGTTTTCTGGTGGGGGAAACTGACCAGCGTTTGAGGGTTACGAAGGGGCGTTGCCCACCACGGATTAGGCCCGGATTTGTAATACGTCAAATCAGGGTGCCAGGTGATACCGATTGGCCTGTGTATCGGGGGTGGAGCCTTTGTAACCTATAAAAACCACGAGACACAAAGTCTCGGGGTCGAATCCTCAGGGTTTTAATGTGCTAAGCACGGCCGGCGTATTGTCGGGCTAGCCAGGTCAGGCTAGAGAGGATCTCACCACTTGGGTATCCTTAGGTCAGGGTCCGTCACTGACGGGGGTGCTGCGTGCACAATGTCTTAGCTGACCAGAAATCCCACTTAATTTCTTACTTTGTTAACTCAGTCTGTAAATATCCTGTATATGCCTTCCCTTCCGTGTAAATATACAGTTTTTTTAAACCCTTCCATCAACTTTCGTCGCTTGTCTTCGGTGCCGCAATCATCAGGCACCAACGCAGACCATCAGAAGATTTCTACACGCCACAACAGCGGCGCATCGAAGCAAGGAACAACGAACCAAACCTCTACTCCCAGCAAAACACACAGGGCATGGGAAAGAAGGACCATCGTTATACTTACAAGTGAATTTCAATCACAACAACCGCATAAAGGGACAAGGACAGGGCTGGGCGTTGTCTCCCACGTCCTGGGTTCTCTTTGGTGCACTAACTGAGTTATAACAAGTACGACCTAGCTCGTACCATTATGTTGTCAAGACGTCTACTCATATGGTGCATCTCACGGCCTGTCCTACTCCCTCACAAAATCAGACCTTCTCTTCAGCCATAAAGACCAGGCAAGCTGCCACCATCTACACGCCCCTCCGCCTTACTGTCGCTAACGGCCAACCCATCCCAATAGTTGACTGCATCAAGCTTCTAGGTCGCCGCTTAGATACTAATGCAAGAATGTCGACGCTCTCCATGCCTCATAAAAATTTGTATACTAGACTAGACGACTCAAGTCCCGCAGAGGTGCCACACACCGAGGAGTCATTGAAAACAAACAATTCATCTTCTCCACGCTTATGTGTTCAGTCGCGTAGCCGCCGTCACACCCTTCCTGAATTTAAATGTCAGCACAAAAGACCAAAGCAAAGCCAGGATACGTAAATAACACTAAAACGTCACAGGTCTCCTTGCTACTTATTGGGCAGCCACATTATTCCTTTCTCTGGGCCTTCAAAACAAAACAACCCAAATGATATTTTTGAATCCCAACTGCTCTCGAAAACAGCAACTGCCGAAGTTGGCACCGGACAGCACATTCTTCAGTATTCAGCTCATTCATCCCGGCATTCCCAACACCTACGGTGACCTCCTTCGAGGTATCTGCAACCAAGTGATAATCCACCCACTCCCTAAGCACAGGAATCTCAATAATACCGAGGAAAGGCGCCGAGTGAGAGCACTGGTTCTGCACAAAGGGCACTCTCCAACCGACACGGTGCCCATGTGGACAGTAAGCCACAAAGCCATGGCCGCGGTCGAGGTAAATTTTTGCCAGTGATTTATCCTACTAAATGTTCAAGCCTAGCCAAAAAGGGACCATCGCTCTTGCTGTTGTTTAAAGCCTTGAAATCTCTGCTCTAATGGGTGACTCCAAATTGCCCATTAAAATTACAGCAGGAGATCGAGCACCTACGCCCAGAACCGATCAGCTTAAAAGTACTCCTTGGTCCATGGCCCTCCCCTTCGGCTTAACGCAAAGCACTAGTCGCGTTATTTGAATACCTAGACGAGATCGATGTCACTGAACTGATTTCACATACTACGCAGATTGTGACGTTCATCGAACTGTTCCCACAAACTCCACGATGTGTGCTTTTTTTCCTACTTGTTTCATACTACGGAGATTGTGAAGTTTATCAAACTGTCCCCACAAACTCCACGATGTGTGCATTTTTCTTACTTCTATTCTCTTCGTTCTTCCGCCCTGTTATCTATTGGGCATTTTCTACCATTCCCTTCCCATTCCCCCGCCGAGTAGCATATCAGTGTAGAGATTCTGGCAAACCTCTCGGCTTTCGTCTCTAATAAAGAGCTTTCTTTCTCCCTCTCTCTCTCTTCAACATAAGAGTTGCTCCCCGGGCATTGGTCTATCCAACCGGAACGCCAATCACCCAAACAAAAAATACGCATCGTTTTGGGCACCTGCACACTCCCAACTACCGGAAATGAATCGGCACACATTGTGGCTTTAGGACTGGTTATGTGAGAGCGGAGTGGTGGTGAAAACTACCATTACGATTCTCACATAGGGACCACCTCCCTACTTACCGATCCGTGCTCGGTCACTGCGGAATATCAAGAGCTAGCTTACGCAGCAGTAGGGCGCCAACTTCAAACATCCATGTTTCCGATCACTGATGACTCTACTACCCCGAGCTGCAATCTAGTCAATGTCCTCTATGTCATCAATACGCAGACCTCTCACGTGTGCTTCTGTCTTGGGAACAGAAACGCCTACAAACTCTTAAAAATTTCTAAAAAGTTGAAAACCTAAATCTAAAACAAAAAAAAAGGTTGGAAAAATTGCTCCTCATTTGAATTTTGCTCCAACTTATAAACTAGGAGCAATTGGAGGCTGCACTGCTCAGTAAATGCCTTCAAACGCAAGTCTCCATAGCACAGGTGGCCGAAAACGCAGTATATCTACAAGAATCCAGCGTTCCTGAAATGAAATGGCCGTCGACGTAGAAAACCAGCGGCGGCAACAATAAAGAATTTAGATGTTAGATCTCATGGTCGGGGCTATGTCCCTCCATCCACCGTGCGGCGTCCACACACCCACTGTGCGTGTCTGGCCAGACACTGCTGATGATTATTGTGGCCGGATGTCACTAGGGATTGGCCAACCAGAGAATGCATCCCGAGATAGTATCGCGTTAAACCACCATTGTCATGTTCCCATAGGGGAACCCTCAGTACCACACCCCCACTGCACAAGCCTGGCCAGGCACCGCTGATGATGGTTGATACAAGATGCCCCTAGGGATTGGCCAACCAAAGAATCCATCATGAGATAGCTTCGCGTTCACCCACCATCGTCATCTTCCCGTAGCGGAACCCTGAGTAGTACGCGAGGCATTCCTCCGACGCTCCGTTTCTCTCCGGGATTGCGCAACGAACGGCAACACCTGCGGTAGCCGCTGCATTCTCCACTGGAAGCGCCACTGTAGCACCGCGGTATGAATGACTCATTCCGCTCCCCTCATTCGCCTCCCGCAACTCCGCGATGAGTCGGCGTCACGCCAGTGTCAGCGCCACGGACAGCGCCGCGGAGAAGATGGCTCGAGCCGCTCCCACGAAACTGCCGCGGCGACAGGCTGATCCCGAATTTCGGGCTCGCTAAGCCGAAAAGAAACGTCAACGCTGCCAAGAAGCTGCTACTGATGCAACGAGGGCTCGCGCAGCTGAATTAATGGGAACTTCAGTCGACCCCACGTCTGCTTCTCATGCTAGTCAGGGTTCCCCTAAGGGAAGATGGTGAAATTTTTTTCTGATATAATCTTTGTCACATAGCAGATGATGAAGTTTTATGCATTTCTTTCCACTTTTTTCACACTATTTTTGATTGCGCCAATTGCGGTATAACTGTGATGTTTGTTTCACTTGTAGCTACTTTACCTGATTTTTTGCATTGCTTTGTTCAGGTGCACATTTCGACTTTCTTGCAAGTTTGAAAATGTTGAAATACCGGCATAATGAAAATTATCTGATATGTTTTTGTTACGTTTTTTGCCCTCTTGTTTTTGCATTTTGTGGCGTAAGAGCAATAAATATGAGCTCACCGCATTTTCCCGGATATTCTGCGCAGACAGGCGTGGTTTGATTCTGTAGTTGTCGGAGGAGACGGCATGCCTTTATGAATCTCGTACGACGACTAACGGAATGGTGACGCCGCAGTTCACATTGTCGAAACATCTACATCTTCGTGTGACAAGATCCTCGGACACATGACGGGTCTGATTCGACGCCAGAGAGCCTTAAATTCCTGCCATCACTTCCTGTGCGTATCTATTGATTGTTGTCACATTATTACTCGTTTAGAGCACGTGTTATTGCATGGGCATTGGTGCGTGATTACATCTAGACCTAGCCAAAGTTTTCAGGCACCTTATATCTGGTTTAGGCAACAATGGGTTCAGCCTGAATAGTTTTGTGTCTTCAAAACTGAAGATTTGCCTTATAAAACTACAAGAGCATCATCTATGAATTTCATTACTCGTATTCTCTGTGTGTATAGCGTCGTGTCTTATTTGCAGCCATGAAGATCAGACGCTCTCCAAAATGAGTTTCCGTAACAGGGTCCGTCATATTTCTCCCATCTTGGGATGAATTTTTGGCATCTGAAAAAAAAAAATATTGTGGGAACTACTACTCAGTTGTGCGGTGAATGTGAAAGCATTATTGCGCTTTTTTACACCACTGTGTTTTCTTTCAATTAGGTATGATGACATCGCGGCATAGAGGACTGTGCGTGTGCCGTTAGGCTCTGGCTACGAAACATTCCGTTCCCATGCTAGTAAAGTATGAGTACTTCCGGTACGAAATAAAACCTAAATGGGCCGATGGGCTCATCTCCGCTTACTATACCGGCCTAAATGATTCTAAACTACCTTTACTTAGGAAAAGAAAGTGTATTTTTGATCTAGGCACCAATCAAAAAGGCGAATTTGCTACGGCTTGAACATACGATGTAAGAGGTAAAAGCCTTCACGCAACCTGCAGGACCACAGGGCCTGGACAGCGGGCTCATTTCAGCAGATTAACAGTTGATCGCTTGCCGCAGTGTTGAAAGCTGGCGAGTAGACTGAATTCGGTGTAACGGACAGTGGCCCGCCTGCCCTGATTTCGAAAAAGAATTGAGCACTAACGGCTTTCGTAATCGGCCCTGGCCTATCCCACTGAGTGGAATAGGCATAATCGGAGCATTATGGTCCTACGTTTGTCGCCCGTGGAGGATACGTTTTCTTTGGCAGACGCTTAAAATCACTGAGCGCGTATCTGAAAATTTTGTTTGTTACGTTGACATTACTCAGACGTTAGCTTCTTACAGAAGCTGTCCTCGCCACTAACAAATTGCTTTCCATATATAGGTCAAATCAAATCACGTCTTTATTTATTTTCCTTTTGTTACAGAGCATGAGCCAATCACAAAAAGCTGCTGTTTCAAGCAGCTTGACGAGGTGGCTGGCCCAGTACTGATAGACGTATGCCAGCCACCTGATAGACGTGATAGACGTATGCAGCCATGTTGGTTTCACTGAAAGTGAGGGTTTATCTAATGTAACCTCGGTCACCTTTAATGGCTAAACTAACGGAATGGGCATGTTGATAGGTAATTGAGCTATAAACCGTGGTTAACCGACCGCGGTGGTTGAGTGGCTAAGGCGTTGCGCTGCTGAGAACTAGGGCGCGGGTTCGTTTCCCGGCCGCGGGGTCGCTTTTCTGATGGAAGCGAATGCAAAAGCCCCGTGTGTTTGACAATGCCGCGCACGTAAAGATCCCCACATGGTGAAATTTTATCTTAAGCCCTCCACTACTGCGCGCCTCATCGCCTCCGTTGCGTCGCTGCGTTATACCCAACAATCAATCAATCAATCAATCAATCCATCAATCAATCAATCAATCAATCAATCAATCAATCAATCAATCAATCAATCAATCAATCAATCAATCAATTATAAACAATGGTTACTTGAAGGGCCAAGGAATAATGACATGCACAGCACTCAAAACACTTCGTATGTCTATCGGGGCCTTGCAGTGGTCGATGTTTTCCCAAAGAAGGCGAGAATACATTACTACGTGCACCGTTCACCAGCTGGAGCAATGCAGACAATCATTTGAAGGTAGCGCGCTCGCCTCCTAACCCGCAAGCCCCAACGGCTATCCCTACCAAACCCCAAACTTTGCACTTTTTCAGTATAATTGCTCTATTTGTCCTGTGCGTACCGTCGGACCATGTGCACGCTATTTCACACTTGCAGGCGCGACACGCTAGCTTTTCAGCTCGATGTGCAGTTTACCATTTCCTTCAAGCACCTCAGTCTGCTTACATTCTCTGACGCCGAACGCATAGCGATCAGTATTTAATACTTTTTTGCTGGAATACTGTTTGCTGTTTTGTTTCTTTTTCTTACCTCATGAATCGCATCAGCCAGGAGACTAGCACACGCAACATCCTTTATCAAAAAGGATTTCTGCGCGGTTCACGTGCACCATATTTACGTCCGTGCTGCCCCATTCAATATGTCGTGACACACAACTGATCCGTTTCAAATTAACAGTTTTATGATATTACTGAATTCGGAATATTATGTCCACAAAGCTCCAAAATGTGGGGCAGTCCCCAAATTCGCATGTCCTACGAATAAAAGAACAATAACAATGACAACAACATTCGTTCAACAGCATGCGAAGTTCGAGCGTAAAACATAAATGGAGCAGGAACAATTGTTATTTTATTGGTTCCATTCTGCCTTGTATAGGGAACTACAGAAGCAATTGAACAGGTTTTTTTTTCAATACTGCAGGAGAGCCGTGTTCGTTGAGGGCATTCTACAACGAACAAATGCAAAAGAAGTTTTCACTGGAGGTATTATTGTTCCTCCCATAAGAAAATGAAAACCGGTTTCCGTAGGACACCTTCATTCCGTTAGGACTGCACGGCATGGATTAGCGTTGCAGTGCACTTATGCCGATGTCAGAACAATTTTGGACTCTTTTAACTAACCCACACAGTGAAAGTCAAAGTGCGGGAATTGAACCCGTGTGTGTGTACCTATTTTAGAGCAGTGTTTGGAATTGCTGTATTACTGAAATACTTGTGTCAGCGTAGGTCGGGCTGGCATCTTTTTATAATTGACATCAACGAGCGTTCGCTACTGAATGCGAAAAGATAATTCATCAAGAAAAATTACCGCCCTTTCACTCTGTGAAGAAGGATGACCTGCGAAGCTGGACGCTGTATACGGAGTGCTTAAAAAATGTGCGGCTTTCCTTTCAACAGTGATTACTCTGTAGGTATTTAGCAAAATGTTCTTTTTTTCGCTGCTAATATTGGGGTGAAAAGTTGCTTTTTGAACAGTTTCGAGTCTCGCACGTTGCGCGACTAGATTCCTAAGCCCTGGAAATTTATCCATTTGAAATGCATGGGGAGTACGATTTCTCAGCGTATTACATACAAAACATTCAGACTCCTGGAAAGTCCTTTTAGTGTTTTCATCTTCATGTTAACTCCTTGCTTTAGCCAAATATCACTTTCCTGAATGGGTTTGGCTAGGTTAAGAGAGGTCAGAATTTCGAGCGATAAAGATGGGTATGCAAAACACTTGTTTTTAATTTACTATTGACCATACTTCCAAGCCAGTTAGCTGAACGCAACTTGAAAGTACCAACTTTATTCTAGAGGACCAACATGGAGCGGTGCGCTTCCGCCCCGCGTCTTAGGCACCTCGTGTTTGCACAACACACCAACCGAATCAGCGTGACCACCGAAGTCGCCGTGCAGGTCGCATTGGGCAGTTTGGCGTCCTCGTTTGAACCTCCACCCAGCTAAACCGCCATGTGCATGCGCTCACCCTTCCTCGTCTTTCCACTCCAAAACAATGCACTCCGGACTTGGCTGCTCAGGACTTGTAAGTCGGTTTGTGTATGAGTCGGCGCTTGATGTGATCCTCCAGCGCTCTGTCATCCGAGGTGTGGCGTGGTTGGGGCATCAGACTTCGATGCGCATAGATTGGAACGTTCACTATCTGACTGCAGATGCCCAACTGACAGCTGTCGTGAGAGGGACGCCTCATGAACATAAACGGCAAACGGGGTGCGATCAGGAGGAGCTAGGGCTATAGACATGACTTGAACATTGAACAGTGATCTTTTAACTGTAAACTTTTTTTTTCTCCTGACCCAATCCCCAACCACGGCCTACGGCCTCCTGCTCAATAAAGCCATTCATTAATTCCCTCCTCGACCGCGTTAAGTCGAGAGATATGAGACTGGCCTGGCGGGTATAGGGACCGGGCAGCCGGACGGGTGGCGCCACCACTCGGCGCTGCCCTCTTTAGTGGAATGAGCCGGTGCATTGGACTACACAGCCTCTCGTTGTTTTTGTCGTGTTTGCTTCGGTGCTTTGTATTTTTTGGTGGCGTAGTGAGCAGACATGTGTTATTAAACGAAGTCTAAAAAGATGTGTCGGGTTCTTAGATGCAGTAATGACTACGTAAACTTGTCGGACGCGTCTAAAGTTGGGTATCGGCTGCAATGGGATAAGTTTAAAATGAGATGAGAGACCAAGGGCCGAGACGTCCCGGTGATGCACTGGTGGTTCTATTATCAAGATGGCGGATGAAGAAAGACGAAGCAGCTCAAGCGGGAGCTGCCCCCACGTGATAGCAGGCACCGATGATGATAATCTCTTTGGTGCCACGATGATGATAAAGTTTCAACACCTTCCCCACCCACGAAGAAGCCCTGGTTATACCGCGTTCAGCTGGTACAGTTAGGTCGTTCTTGTCGATGCGATGAGGCAGTCAGAAGGCGAAACTGCCACTGGGGCCACCGTTTGAACACACGCAGTGTGTCTTTGCAGTCCACGTCGCCACGTTGAAATCCGTATTCTGTCTTCGACGGTCTTGTACACGGAGAGGAGTTCAACATTTTGCCCTGCAGCGTGAGAACAGTGTCTTGAAAGCTCGCGCTTATTTTTCGAGCTCTTTACTTTCATTATTCGAGCATCGTTGTCAGAGGCCTTCTTGTACTTGCAACGGTGACTTCCGCGAATTGTTCCCTCTACATTGCGTTGTCCGGTCAATGTAACGTCAATCTTTACCTCTGTTGGAAAACCGTCCGGATCCCTTTCTTTGGTGCTCTGGATCATTTGGTTGTTCAGTTCAAATACTTCTGTTTTATCTTGCGCTTTTAGTAATTCAGGTGAAACAAGCGCGATCTGCTGCTCGAGACGTTTTCCCCAGGGAGATTGTACTGTTGCTTTGGGATTCAATGTGCAGCTTTTGCTACTTGCGGTCATCTCGACATACTCTTAGAATGCATACGAGAGCAAGGCATCTTCTGTTCGAATGTCACGCGCGACCAACGACGGTGCCTCAATCTCATGCTGTGGCTGCGGCTGGAAATCTGACGCATGCGAAGTTTCTGTCATCGAGTCTTCTTGGGAGTTCTTCAAATCATCTCGGTCATAGAATCGTTCTGTCGTTGCGGAAAATTCCCTGAAGCTTGTTGATAAATTTAACGACTCGAAGATCTGGCTTTGCTTCAGGACGTCACATTTTCTGCCTTTCAATTGGTAATATATTCGGCACATAACGTGAAATATTTCGTCTTCGTATTCGATGCTGCAGCCAATTCCTGGTATACATGCTCAGTGTCGACAAACGGTTCGATTTCTTCGTTGAGGAATCTCAACCTAACTTCATTTTTTCGTAACTCGTGCAGAAAAGTTGCCAACACATCACTTACACCACTGCTCGTAATTGAGAGGGCTAATGTTGCTTTTGCTTCTTTGCACAGTGCTCGAGCTATTATCCGCTCCTTTTTTCGTTTCGTCTTAAGGTCGTTAAGGCGCATTGTATTCTCAAGAATACTCTGGTCACACATCAAAGTTAATGCCTCTTGCGTGGCGCGGTCAGTGGTGGCATTCCCCTCACCGTTCAAGGAATCGCCGCCCATCGAGGGAATCGTCTGAGGTAAGGATTAGTGATCGTCTAGTCCGCCCATCGCCTCGGTCACTTTCGTGTACCACCACCGGTTCAGTCAATTACACCGGTCCGTCGTCGGTATCAAGGGGTCCTCCTCCTCCAAAAGGCCGAAGTTCGGAAGACTCCGAATCTCAGAAGGGTCTTCTTCCGGGGTTTATCGGCACCATTTAAAATGAGACGAGAGACCAAGGGCCGCGACGTCCCGGTGATGCAATGGGGGTTCTATTATCAAGATGGCGGAAGAAGAAAGACGAAGCAGCTCGAGCGGGAGCTGCCCCCACGTGATAGCAGGCTCCGATGATGATAATCTCTTGGGTGCCGCGATGATGATAAAGTTTCAACAATTAGTATTAGTTTCTTATTAAATACACTCACGGCTACGCAAACTTATTGGATGCTTGTAAGGTTGGGGAAGGGCTACATTGACCCGAGCGCTTTTGCAGCGCTCTGCTCCTGGCTCCGCGCGATCTGAGTAGGAATCATACTCTTAGCAATATTAGAATTCATTTCTACCATTTTAAATTACCTTCACTGGTTTCAATGACTACGGTTTCCACGCCAGCCTTAGCGCTGGGATACCTCGATTCGTGTGCTTTAAATAGAAAGGCACCTGCATACGAGATGGTTTACCGTGAAGCCGTAGAAATGTTGCGGTAGTTCACTCTTTTTGTAACCATGAGGTTTGTACCTTCGGTTTTGATGAGCGACATTGTGACAGCATGGCAGCCTGAAAGCCGAAGTGGAAAACCCACGTTTCTGGTGGTCATTTTACCAAGAGCCAAAGTTATTCACCAACTCAACAGCCCAAGCTACAAACCATGCCTTCTCCCTTTCCCGTTTTGCCCCCTGCGTAAAAAAAGGCTGGCACTGATACTTAAAAAATGTGGCAGTGTTAACGTCAGCCGGTATTTTTAATGCATAAGTATTCCTTACAGAGTACCAAAAGATCTTGTAATGCCTCGTGAAGACACAAAAAACGCGATTATTTTTCTCAAATATGGGTGCATGAGCCCGAGTCCTCCACCACAGACACATTTCCGACACACTAGAAAAAGTTTACATTTGGATAAGGGGCGTGCAAGTTCAAAATTAAAATGCGAATTCATCGAATGATTATGATCGTTGAACACAAAGCTTTCTTTGTGTGAAATTGAATGGCAATTGGTCAAAGTCAAAGACGCTGCGACCAAAAGACCAAACTGCGTGCTGGTCAAATTCGATGCTTAACTAGTCAAAGTTTAAATCCAGAAGGCAACCAAGGAAACCCATACGATAGAGCTTTGCGATAAACCATCATCGTCGTTAGACAGAGATGTGCAAGATTTTTGAAGCGTAGGTGGGAGTTTGTAAACCTACCGCAGCATTCAGTTGTGAAGCTGAGTACAGGTTTCGGGCACCCTCCTGTCTTGCGTCCTTCAGTCACACAGGAATTTGTTTTTCAAAAATCATTTGCAAACTAGCCAGAAACCATTGCAATTCTTGTAAAGCAATGCTTCTCCACAACAAGCAATAACATTCTACTATGATGCGGTATTTATTCTATCAATGAGTCCCGATGACTGTAGTAAGAGCATTTCTGTCAAATTAAACACGTTTCAGCCGTAGGTAATGAAGATGCGGAAGCGTCATCCGTCACAATTTCTGTTTTGAGGTAAATCTTCGAAGACCCCTTCCAACTTTGTCTTTCGCTTGTGCATGACGTCGGCGCCGTTTCGTCATCAACTGCCAAACGCCTGCGCCGCAGCATTCCTAGATCGGTGGCACACACCGGCTTTGGGGTAGCATTGAGCGGGAATATACTCCTCGATTCGCAAAACTGCACGCAGGCATGAAAAAATTGCATGAAGCAATGAACTTTCACTTCCAGCTTGACTTCCAGCTTGGCGTATTGAGCGTCGTCTGCTATTTGTAAATGCTGAGTATGGGTTTAAATAACACGCATGGCATACCTTGTAAACGTCACATCCACACTCAAGATTTACCGATCTGAAAATTGCACGTGGGGTTACGGTCGCTTTGCAAGCCGCACCGCAGAAAAACGAGAGAAAGCCATGCAAAACTACGCTGCGTTAACCGCCACCGGCATTCCACTGACGAGCGGTTCGCCACGGGCGGCGCTGTTCGCTGAAACCACGGTGGTGCCATACAACGGCCGCCGGGTTCCTATACGTAGCCGGAGGTGATCGCATACTTGGGCACGACAACATTTACTGTGGACTCCTTGCAGGTTCCCAACAGCATGAACTCCTTAAGGGAGCCATGAAGAGAAAACGCAAGTTTTGTTCATTCAAAAGATTGCCTCGTTAGAATCATACTGACACCACTTTTAACGTAAACTTCGCTCAAAAAAGTTTCATAATTAGGAAAAACGGGAATGGTCATGCGACCCACTAGCTGATTTCCCGCGACAGTACCTATGACGTCATATCAGACAGCTCTGTGATTGGCGGAGGGCGGCAAAAGCAAACGCAAATTAGGCAGCGCTTATATGCTTGCCGAGTGAGCTTTTTTTCGTTAAATTTAGTTCACATCCTTTTGTAAGCCCTAGGAATGGAGGGGCAAACAATGGAAGTTACGAAGAGACACGTAAACATAGAAGTACCGATGCGAATGCTGCTGTTGGTACAGCGCGCATTATGCTTGGTTCAGCTGCACAGGTCTGCGGGGCTTTGGGGTTGGTTCAGAGGGCACTGGCCGACTGACAAAGGCGACGATGTCTAACATGACCGTATTTGTCGAGCGAGCACCATGTTTCACGAAACGATTGTCTCCATGAACAAAACAAGCTAGGTACAAAAACGTTCACGAGCTAACCAAAGGCAGAAAACGGCTTGCCGCTCTGGGGTGGCGCCATCTAGAATCACAAACGGTAAACAAGGCCCTGTGATGTCATTGCAGACACGAAAACGCATTATGTTTCGGGAAAATCAACATTCTACCTTCCGTGAATTCATTTATCTGTAAATAAAGCATCGTTTATATTCGGAAGAGTGCTGGGGGCACTATAAAACACAAAATCTTTCGAATAACACAAACTTGTGTTTCGTCTTCATGGTCGAAGTGTAGCAGTTCTTTGGGAAGTTTGCTTACTGCACAGGAAGCGCGGCCTCCTATCCATTCGAATCATTAACGATTCCGATTTTGCGGATGGCGTTGTCGAACAAGAGTTCATCGCACACTTCGCTACTGACGCGTTTGAAATTGCGTTTGAATTTTGAATGGCCACCACTGAATGCGTTGTCCTGCCTTGCGGCGTGGTAACGACGCATTGTCGCGGCGTCGTCGGTGTTGCGTCGTTGTGCGTGGTCTGGACGGTTCAATCTTCGGCGCTTTGCCTCAGCTACCCGTTCTTGTCAGTTCGTGATTCTATGCGGCGACGTCTGTACTCTCGTAGGTGTTCGCGGCCTTGTTCATCAAATTGTCGCTGTACCTCCATAGAACGAACGACACGTGGCCGTCCCTTGGCTTTCACGTTCCGCACACAATGAACTGTTTAACGGTAAAAGTCCGTTGCGTGAACTATCATACCAGATCCCGATGCGCCGCCTCCTTTCCGTCCGAATCTTCAGTGTTTCCGATATACGTTACGTCGGTATCAAACCAGAGCGTATCGCGCCCGTCGAAACTCACGCCGAAATGGCAATCGACGAAATCTCCTTTGAAATCAAGTAAATCGCTCTGCGGGTTTTGGGGCAGCGGCTTTGTGCTGCTTTTGCATTCATTCCCGCTGCTGTGCGTGCTGATGTTCCTTGAATCGCCACTACTATTCCTCAGAGCGACCGACAGGCATCCGCTCCAATGCGAGCTATAAGAGAAGCAGTCTGATAATGCTACGAGCGCCATTATCAGACAATTAGCCAACTTGTGAAAAACGCATCGGTGGTAGAGCTTCGAAAAACGGGTCGTCGATGGCAAAGAGGAGCATTGGAAAGGCGCCGAGTAAATCTGCTCTACCGGAATGAAAACTGGAATAATCAGAAATAATAATAATAACATTCAATGCTTTTATTGGTCCTAGAGGTACACAGTACATTACGGCTCAGCCCAAGCCAAACAGGCTTGTCGGGCTGTACCCGGCAGCCAGTGTCAGGGCACTATAAATTACACCAGGTAAGGAAAAAAAGAAAAAAAATGGAAAGACAAGAAAGGTTAGCGCGAAAAATACGACAACACAGAGACCCCCCCTACCCAAAAAAAAATGAAAAAGAGAGGAAAACGTTCAGAAGCAGTAAAGCAGTGTCTAAAGCATACATACAAAAGAGAAAACGCAGGGTTACTCAACTTCAGAATATTTTTTCCTTAAATATAGTTTGAGAGCATGTGTCGATGAAATAGTGTAGATAGCAGTGGGCAAAGAAATAAATATATTGGGAACATAATAATTGTGTAGAAACGACCAAATCGCGTGTTCCGATGGGGTATGAGAAGCAAAAGATGACGTTTCTGGGGTCTTGTAGCCACGAAACGAAACAAAAAATCACTATTCTCAAAATGGGGGCAGATAACAGTTGCAAAAATGCTGCATCAAAAGAAGGCTAATCCAAAACAGAAAACAAGCTATTGCCTTCGGGAATGTTAATATTGTAGGCTGCATTTTCTACCAGCGATTTAAGAATACAGTTTATTTTCGAACGCCTTGTGAAAGAACAATAAAAAATACCGTGTTTAAATATCTCAGGATACTGTAACCACTTGCATGTACGATAATCCTACGACTGGTAAAGTGAGGATGAAACGGCTGTTATAAATGGTGCGTGACAAGTCCAGGAGTTTATTGCACAGCATTGATAGGAGACTGTTCCATGTCATATCAGTCACAGATAATTCCTAAATTATTTGCATTCGCTGAAGGTAGAAGAAAAGAGCATTGACAATTATCACATCGCGAACCATGAAGAGGTAGATTCTGATCAATTTGCTTGTGTCCGTTGTGAAAAGAAACCAGATATGTTTTTTTTTTACTTTTTTGTAGTAATAGCGTTTTTGGGAAACCAATTCAAGACAGATTGAGTGATTTGCACTAAGCGAAGTTCCTGGCAAGAGGAACAGTGTCATCGGCATACTGAAATAGTTGGCAATGGGATGTACAATTAGATAAGTATTTTACAAAGTCGTTACACAATATTTGTGATAATACGGATCCCTGTGAGACAACATTAAAAAAAAACTGTTGAAATAATGTGGTCACCGATCTTGCTACTTGTGAATGATTTCAGAAATAGTTCGCTAATAATTTGTTGAAAGGCCCCCGTAATCCTAGTAGATAGAGCTTCCGCAAAGTATTGTTGGGATAAGAAAATGAAATGCTTTGCTTGCATCCAAAAAAAGAGCCCTCACTACTTCATTGATTTCGAAAGCAGAGAAGAATAAATTGGATCATTGTTCCCAAAGTACAACAGTTCCTTTCCCAGGAACGAACCCGAGCAGTAAATTTGACCAAAAAATGTGTTTTTGAGAATGTTGATTAATACTCGGGATAAACGTTTTTCCAAGATTTGACTAATCGCGGTTAAAATCAAATTCGGCCTGTAGTTGTCAAACTGTTTAAAAGAGCCATTTTGATGTATTCGTTTAACAACTGCAGTTCTAAATTCGCACCAGACCGGTATTCTGGAGGTCGAGGGTTCGGATCCCACCTGGCGGGCATTTTTTCTTCACTTTCTTTCTTTCTTTCCAAATTCTTAATCTGTTTCAATGATCTACAACATCCTCCCCTTTGCTTTCCGAGGTTTTCTCGACTGCCAACCCTTATTTCTGTGTTATTTTCAACGAGCCCCTCATTTCCTATTCTGATTCGCTACATGCATAGCGAGGGCCTCTGTTCTGGCAGTCTTGTTGCCAAAGGGAGCTTAAGAGGGTTCAAAGCTGGTCGACCACTCTGGACATGTCGTAGACACTCGAGTCACGACCCGGGGGTTAAAAAGAAGGTCCCCTTCTCCCCGATTAGTCCGAATGGCGCTGGCTACCACCCCCAAGCACAGGAAACAAACATACCTAACATAAATACCCCAGAAAGTGAATGGGAAAATCGCCCCGCCGGTAGCGTAGTGGTTATCGCACCAGACCGGTATTCTGGAGGTCGTGGGTTCGGATCCCACCTGGCGGGCATTTTTTCTTCACTTTCTTTCTTTCTTTCCAAATTCTTAATCTGTTTCAATGATCTACCACATCCTCCCCTTTGCTTTCCGAGGTTTTCTCGACTGCCAACCCTTATTTCTGTGTTATTTTCAACGAGCCCCTCATTTCCTATTCTGATTCGCTACATGCATAGCGAGGGCCTCTGTTCTGGCAGTCTTGTTGCCAAAGGGAGCTTAAGAGGGTTCAAAGCTGGTCGACCACTCTGGACATGTCGTAGACACTCGAGTCACGACCCGGGGGTTAAAAAGAAGGTCCCCTTCTCCCCGATTAGTCCGAATGGCGCTGGCTACCACCCCCAAGCACAGGAAACAAACATACCTAACATAAATACCCCAGAAAGTGAATGGGAAAATCGCCCCGCCGGTAGCGTAGTGGTTATCGCACCAGACCGGTATTCTGGAGGTCGTGGGTTCGGATCCCACCTGGCGGGCATTTTTCTTCACTTTCTTTCTTTCTTTCCAAATTCTTAATCTGTTTCAATGATCTACCACATCCTCCCCTTTGCTTTCCGAGGTTTTCTCGACTGCCAACCCTTATTTCTGTGTTATTTTCAACGAGCCCCTCATTTCCTATTCTGATTCGCTATATATATATATATATATATATATATATATATATATATATATATATATATATATATATATATATATATATATGGGTTTGGAAATGAGGGGCTCGTTAGGAAATACAGAAAGAAATGCCGGCAGTCTACAACGCCAAAGAAGGCATAGGGGAAGGTTAGACTATTTTTTTTACCGTTAGTGACGTTACATTATTATTGATTTTTGTTAATTACGGGAGAAAGAAAGAAAGAAAAACACGCGCCCAGAGTGGGGACCGAACCCACGCCTTTCGATTAGATCTCGAATGCCTTACCAATTTGGCTATCTGGGCGACTGTGTTCTGCTTCACTTTCTGGGGTATTTATATTTACTACAACTGTATCTGACGCTTGAGGGTGGTAGCCAGCGCCACTCATACTACACGGGGAGAAGGGGACCTTCTTTTTCAACCCCCGGGGCGTGACGCGAACGTCTACAGCCTGTCATGAGCGGTCAACTGGCGGGAAACCCTCTTATGCTACCTTGGCATCAAGGCTGCCAGAACCGAGGCCCTCGCTAAGCTTTCGCGCGATAATAGGGTTTGGAAATGAGGGGCTCGTTAGGAAATACAGAAAGAAATGCCGGCAGTCTACAACGCCAAAGAAGGCATAGGGGAAGGTTAGAATATTTTTTTTTACCGTTAGTGACGTTACATTATTATTGATTTTTGTTAATTACGGGAGAAAGAAAGAAAGAAAAACACGCGCCCAGAGTGGGTACCGAACCCACGCCTTTCGATTAAACCTCGAATGCCTTACCAATTCGGCTATCTGGGCGACTGTGTTCTGCTTCACTTTCTGGGGTATTTATATTTACTACAACTGTATCTGACGCTTGAGGGTGGTAGCCAGCGCCACTCAGACTACACGGGGAGAAGGGGACCTTCTTTTTCAACCCCCGGGGCGTTACGCGAACGTCTACAGCCTGTCATGAGCGGTCAACTGGCGGGAAACCCTCTTATGCTACCTTGGCATCAAGGCTGCCAGAACCGAGGCCCTCGCTAAGCTTTGGCGCGATAATAGGGTTTGGAAATGAGGGGCTCGTTAGGAAATACAGAAAGAAATGCCGGCAGTCTACAACGCCAAAGAAGGCATAGGGGAAGGTTAGACTATTTTTTTTACCGTTAGTGACGTTACATTATTATTGATTTTTTTAATTACGGGAGAAAGAAAGAAAGAAAAACACGCGCCCAGAGTGGGGACCGAACCCACGCCTTTCGATTAAATCTCGAATGCCTTACCAATTTGGCTATCTGGGCGACTGTGTTCTGCTTCACTTTCTGGGGTATTTATATTTACTACAACTGTATCTGACGCTTGAGGGTGGTAGCCAGCGCCACTCAGACTACACGGGGAGAAGGGGACCTTCTTTTTCAACCCCCGGGGCGTGACGCGAACGTCTACAGCCTGTCAGGAGCGGTCAAATGGCGGGAAACCCTCTTATGCTACCTTGGCATCAAGGCTGCCAGAACCGAGGCCCTCGATAAGCTTTCGCCCGATAATAGGGTTTGGAAATGAGGGGCTCGTTAGGAAATACAGAAAGAAATGCCGGAAGTCTACAACGCCAAAGAAGGCATAGGGGAAGGTTAGACTATTTGTTTTACCGTTAGTGACGTTACATTAATATTGATTTTTGTTCATTACGGGAGAAAGAAAGAAAGAAAAACACGCGCCCAGAGTGGGGACCGATCCCACGCCTTTCGATTAGATCTCGAATGCCTTACCAATTCGGCTATCTGGGCGACTGTGTTATGCTTCACTTTCTGGGGTATTTATATTTACTACAACTGTATCTGACGCTTGAGGGTGGTAGACAGCGCCACTCAGACTACACGGGGACAAGGGGACCTTCTTTTTCAACCCCCGGGGCGTGACGCGAACGTCTACAGCCTGTCATGAGCGGTCAACTGGCGGGAAACCCTCTTATGCTACCTTGGCATCAAGGCTGCCAGAACCGAGGCCCTCGCTAAGCTTTCGCGCGATAATAGGGTTTGGAAATGAGGGGCTCGTTAGGAAATACAGAAAGAAATGCCGGCAGTCTACAACGCCAAAGAAGGCATAGGGGAAGGTTAGACTATTTTTTTACCATTAGTGACGTTACATTATTATTGATTTTTGTTAATTACCGGAGAAAGAAAGAAAGAAAAACACGCGCCCAGAGTGGGGACCGAACCCACGCCTTTCGATTAGATCTCGAATGCCTTACCAATTCGGCTATCTGAGCGACTGTGTTCTGCTTCACTTTCTGATGTATTTATATTTACTACAACTGTATCTGATGCTTGAGGGTGGTAGCCAGCGCCACTCAGACTACACGGGGAGAAGGGGACCTTCTTTTTCAACCCCCGGGGCGTGACGCGAACGTCTACAGCCTGTCATTACCGGTCAACTGGTGGGAAACCCTCTTATGCTACCTTGGCATCAAGGCTGCCAGAACCGAGGCCCTCGCTAAGCTTTCGCGCGATAATAGGGTTTGGAAATGAGGGGCTCGTTAAGAAATACAGAAAGAAATGCCGGCAGTCTACAACGCCAAAGAAGGCATAGGGGAAGGTTAGACTATTTTTTTTACCGTTAGTGACGTTACATTATTATTGATTTTTGTTAATTACGGGAGAAAGAAAGAAAGAAGAACACGCGCCCAGAGTGGGGACCGAACCCACGCCTTTCGATTAGATCTCGAATGCCTTACCAATTCGGCGATCTGGGCGACTGTGTTCTGCTTCACTTTCTGGGGTATTTATATTTACTACAACTGTATCTGACGCTTGAGGGTGGTAGCCAGCCCCACTAAGACTACACGGGGAGAAGGGGACGTTCTTTTTCAACCCCCGGGGCGTGACGCGAACGTCTACAGCCTGTCATAAGCGGTCAACTGGCAGGACACCCTCTTATGCTACCTTGGCATCAAGGCTGCCAGAACCGAGGCCCTCGCTAAGCTTTCGCGCGATAATAGTGTTTGGAAATGAGGGGCTCGTTAGGAAATACAGAAAGAAATGCCGGCAGTCTACAACGCCAAAGAAGGCATAGGGGAAGGTTAGACTATTTTTTTTTTACCGTTAGTGACGTTACATTATTATTGATTTTTGTTAATTACGGGAGAAAGAAAGAAAGAAAAACGCGCCCAGAGTGGGGACCGAACCCACGCCTTTCGATTAGATCTCGAATGCCTTACCAATTCGGCTATCTGGGCGACTGTGTTCTGCTTCACTTTCTGGGGTATTTATATTTACTACAACTGTATCTGACGCTTGAGGGTGGTAGCCAGCTACACTCAGACTACACGGGGAGAAGGGGACCTTCTTTTTGAACCCCCGGGGCGTGACGCGAACGTCTACAGCCTGTCATGAGCGGTCAACTGGCGGGAAACCCTCTTATGCTACCTTGGCATCAAGGCTGCCAGAACCGAGGCCCTCGCTAAGCTTTCGCGCGATAATAGTGTTTGGAAATGAGGGGCTCGTTAGGAAATACAGAAAGAAATGCCGGCAGTCTACAACGCCAAAGAAGGCATAGGGGAAGGTTAGACTTTTTTTTACCGTTAGTGACGTTACATTATTATTGATTTTTGTTAATTACGGGAGAAAGAAAGAAAGAAAAACACGCGCCCAGAGTGGGGACCGAACTCACGCCTTTCGATTAGATCTCGAATGCCTTACCAATTCGGCTATCTGGGCGACTGTGTTCTGCTTCACTTTCTGGGGTATTTATATTTACTACAACTGTATCTGACGCTTGAGGGTGGTAGCCAGCGCCACTCAGACTACACAGGGAGAAGGGGACTTTCTTTTTCAACCCCCGGGGCGTGACGCGAACGTCTACAGCCTGTCAGGAGCGGTCAAATGGCGGGAAACCCTCTTATGCTACCTTGGCATCAAGGCTGCCAGAACCGAGGCCCTCGCTAAGCTTTCGCGCGATAATAGGGTTTGGAAATGAGGGGCTCGTTAGGAAATACAGAAAGAAATGCCGGCAGTCTACAACGCCAAAGAAGGCATAGGGGAAGGTTAGACTATTTTTTTTACCGTTAGTGACGTTATATTATTATTGATTTTTGTTAATTACGGGAGAAAGAAAGAAAGAAGAACACGCGCCCAGAGTGGGGACCGAACCCACGCCTTTCGATTAGATCTCGAATGCCTTACCAATTCGGGTATCTGGGCGACTGTGTTCTGCTTCACTTTCTGGGGTATTTATATTTACTACAACTGTATCTGACGCTTGAGGGTGGTAGCCAGCGCCACTCAGACTACACGGGGAGAAGGGGACCTTCTTTTTCAACCCCCGGGGCGTGACGCGAACGTCTACAGCCTGTCATGAGCGGTCAACTGGCGGGAAACCCTCTTAAGCTACCTTGGCATCAAGGCTGCCAGAACCGAGGCCCTCGCTAAGCTTTCGCGCGATAATAGGGTTTGGAAATGAGGGGCTCGTTAGGAAATACAGAAAGAAATGCCGGCAGTCTACAACGCCAAAGAAGGCATAGGGGAAGGTTAGAATATTTTTTTTACCGTTAGTGACGTTACATTATTATTGATTTTTGTTAATTACGGGAGAAAGAAAGAAAGAAAAACACGCGCCCAGAGTGGGGACCGAACCCACGCCTTTCGATTAAACCTCGAATGCCTTACCAATTCGGCTATCTGGGCGACTGTGTTCTGCTTCACTTTCTGGGGTATTTATATTTACTTCAACTGTATCTGACGCTTGAGGGTGGTAGCCAGCGCCACTCAGACTACACGGGGAGAAGGGGACCTTCTTTTTCAACCCCCGGGGCATGACGCGTACGTCTACAGCCTGTCAGGAGCGGTCAAATGGCGGGAAACCCTCTTATGCTACCTTGGCATCAAGTCTGCCAGAACCGAGGCCCTCGCTAAGCTTTCGCGCGATAATAGGGTTTGGAAATGAGGGGCTCGTTAGGAAATACAGAAAGAAATGCCGGCAGTCTACAACGCCAAAGAAGGCATAGGGGAAGGTTAGACTATTTTTTTACCGTTAGTGACGTTACATTATTATTGATTTTTGTTAATTACGGGAGAAAGAAAGAAAGAAAAACACGCGCCCAGAGTGGGGACCGAACCCACGCCTTTCGATTAAATCTCGAATGCCTTACCAATTCGGCTATCTGGGCGACTGTGTTCTGCTTCACTTTCTGGGGTATTTATATTTACTACAACTGTATCTGACGCTTGAGGGTGGTAGCCAGCGCCACTCAGACTACACGGGGAGAAGGGGACCTTCTTTTTCAACCCCCGGGGCGTGACGCGAACGTCTACAGCCTGTCATGAGCGGTCAACTGGCGGGAAACCCTCTTATGCTACCATGGCATCAAGGCTGCCAGAACCGAGGCCCTCGCTAAGCTTTCGCACGATAATAGGGTTTGGAAATGAGGGGCTCGTTAGGAAATACAGAAAGAAATGCCGGCAGTCTACAACGCCAAAGAAGGCATAGGGGAAGGTTAGACTATTTTTTTTTACCGTTAGTGACGTTACATTATTATTGATTTTTGTTCATTACGGGAGAAAGAAAGAAAGAAAAACACGCGCCCAGAGTGGGGACCGAACCCACGCCTTTCGATTAGATCTCGAATGCCTTACCAATTCGGCTATCTGGGCGACTGAGTTCTGCTTCACTTTCTGGGGTATTTATATTTACTACAACTGTGACGCTTGACGGTGGTAGCCAGCGCCACTCAGACTACACGGGGAGAAGGGGACCTTCTTTTTCAACCCCCGGGGCGTTACGCGAACGTCTACAGCCTGTCATGAGCGGTCAACTGGCGGGAAACCCTTTTATGCTACCTTGGCATCAAGGCTGCCAGAACCGAGGCCCTCGCTAAGCTTTCGCGCGATAATAGGGTTTGGAAATGAGGGGCTCGTTAGGAAATACAGAAAGAAATGGCGGCAGTCTACAACGCCAAAGAAGGCATAGGGGAAGGTTAGACTATTTTTTTTACCATTAGTGACGTTACATTATTATTGATTTTTTTAATTACGGGAGAAAGAAAGAAAGAAAAACACGCGCCCAGAGTGGGGACCGAACCCACGCCTTTCGATTAAATCTCGAATGCCTTACCAATTCGGCTATCTGGGCGACTGTGTTATGCTTCACTTTCTAGGGTATTTATATTTACTACAACTGTATCTGATGCTTGAGGGTGTTAGCCAGCGCAACTCAGACTACACGGGGAGAAGGGGACCTTCTTTTTCAACCCCCGGGGCGTGACGCGAACGTCTACAGCCTGTCATGAGCGGTCAACTGGCGGGAAACCCTCTTATGCTACCTTGGCATCAAGGCTGCCAGAACCGAGGCCCTCGCTAAGCTTTCGCGCGATAAAAGGTTTGGAAATGAGGGGCTCGTTAGGAAATACAGAAAGAAATGCCGGCAGTCTACAACGCCAAAGAAGGCATAGGGGAAGGTTAGACTATTTTTTTACCATTAGTGACGTTACAATATTATTGATTTTTGTTAATTACCGGAGAAAGAAAGAAAGAAAAACACGCGCCCAGAGTGGGGACCGAACCCACGCCTTTCGATTAGATCTCGAATGCCTTACCAATTCGGCTATCTGGGCGACTGTGTTCTGCTTCACTTTCTGGGGTATTTATATTTACTACAACTGTATCTGATGCTTGAGGGTGGTAGCCAGCGCCACTCAGACTACACGGGGAGAAGGGGACCTTCTTTTTCAACCCCCGGGGCGTGACGCGAACGTCTACAGCCTGTCATTACCGGTCAACTGGCGGGAAACCCTCTTATGCTACCTTGGCATCAAGGCTGCCAGAACCGAGGCCCTCGCTAAGCTTTCACGCGATAATAGGGTTTGCAAATGAGGGGCTCGGTAGGAAATACAGAAAGAAATGCCGGCAGTCTACAACGCCAAAGAAGGCATAAGGGAAGGTTAGACTATTTTTTTTTACCGTTAGTGACGTTACATTATTATTGATTTTTGTTAATTACGGGAGAAAGAAAGAAAGAAAGAAAAACACGCGCCCAGAGTGGGGACCGAACCCACGCCTTTCGTTTAGATCTAGAATGCCTTACCAATTCGGCTATCTGGGCGACTGTGTTGTGCTTCACTTTCTGGGGTATTTATATTTACTACAACTGTATCTGACGCTTGAGGGTGGTAGCCAGCGCCACTCATACTACACGGGTTGAAGGGGACCTTCTTTTTCAACCCCCGGGGCGTGACGCGAACGTCTACAGCCTGTCAGGAGCGGTCAAATGGCGGGAAACTCTCTTATGCTACCTTGGCATCAAGGCTGCCAGAACCGAGGCCCTCGCTAAGCTTTCGCGCGATAATAGGGTTTGGAAATGAGGGGCTCGTTAGGAAATACAGAAAGAAATGCCGGCAGTCTACAACGCCAAAGAAGGCATAGAGGAAGGTTAGACTATTTTTTTTACCGTTAGTGACGTTACATTATTATTGATTTTTGTTAATTACGGCAGAAAGACAGAAAGAAAAACAAGCGCCCTCGTGGGGACCGAACCCACGCCTTTCGATTAGATCTCGAATGCCTTACCAATTCGGCTATCTGGGCGACTGTGTTCTGCTTCACTTTCTGGGGTATTTATATATACTACAACTGTATCTGACGCTTGAGGGTGGTAGCCAGCCCCACTAAGACTACACGGGGAGAAGGGGACGTTCTTTTTCAACCCCCGGGGCGTGACGCGAACGTCTACAGTCTGTCATAAGCGGTCAACTGGCAGGACACCCTCTTATGCTACCTTGGCATCAAGGCTGCCAGAACCGAGGCCCTCGCTAAGCTTTCGCGCGATAATAGTGTTTGGAAATGAGGGGCTCGTTAGGAAATACAGAAAGAAATCCCGGTAGTCTACAACGCCAAAGAAGGCATAGGGGAAGGTTAGACTATTTTTTTTACCGTTAGTGACGTTACATTATTATTGATTTTTGTTAATTACGGAAGAAAGAAAGAAAGAAGAACACGCGCCCAGAGTGGGGACCGAACCCACGCCTTTCGATTAGATCTCGAATGCCTTACCAATTCGGCTATCTGGGCGACTGTGTTCTGCTTCACTTTCTGGGGTATTTATATTTACTAAAACTGTATCTGACGCTTGAGGGTGGTAGCCAGCGCCACTCAGACTACACGGGGAGAAGGGGACCTTTTTTATAACCCCCGGGGCGTGACGCGAACGTCTACAGCCTGTCAGGAGCGGTCAAATGGCGGGAAACCCTCTTATGCTACCTTGGCATCAAGGCTGCCAGAACCGAGGCCCTCGCTAAGCTTTCGCGCGATAATAGGGTTTGGAAATGAGGGGCTCGTTAGGAAATACAGAAAGAAATGCCGGAAGTCTACAACGCCAAAGAAGGCATAGGGGAAGGTTAGACTATTTTTTTTTACCGTTAGTGACGTTCCATTATTATTGATTTTTGTTCATTACGGGAGAAATAAAGAAAGAAAAACACGCGCCCAGAGTGGGGACCGAACCCACGCCTTTCGATTAGATCTCGAATGCCTTACCGATTCGGCTATCTGGGTGACTGTGTTCTGCTTCACTTTCTGGGGTATTTATATTTACTACAACTGCATCTGACGCTTGAGGGTGGTAGCCAGCGCCACTCAGACTACACGGGGAGAAGGGGACCTTCTTTTTCAACCCCCGGGGCGTGACGCGAACGTCTACAGCCTGTCATGAGCGGTCAACTGGTGGGAAACCCTCTTATGCTACCTTGGCATCAAGGCTTCCAGAACCGAGGCCCTCGCTAAGCTTTCGCGCGATAATAGGGTTTGGAAATGAGGGCTCGTTAGGAAATACAGAAAGAAATGCCGGCAGTCTACAACGCCAAAGAAGGCATAGAGGAAGGTTAGACTATTTTTTTACCGTTAGTGACGTTACATTATTATTGATTTTTGTTAATTACGGCAGAAAGACAGAAAGAAAAACAAGCGCCCATCGTGGGGACCGAACCCACGCCTTTCGATTAGATCTCGAATGCCTTACCAATTCGGCTATCTGGGCGACTGTGTTCTGCTTCACTTTCTGGGGTATATATATATACTACAACTGTATCTGACGCTTGAGGGTGGTAGCCAGCGCCACTCAGACTACACGGGGAGAAGGGGACCTTCTTTTTCAACCCCCGGGGCGTGACGCGAACGTCTACAGCCTGTCATGAGCGGTCAACTGGCAGGACACCCTCTTATGCTACCTTGGCATCAAGGCTGCCAGAACCGAGGCCCTCGCTAAGCTTTCGCGCGATAATAGTGTTTGGAAATGAGGGGCTCGTTAGGAAATACAGAAAGAAATGCCGGCAGTCTACAACGCCAAAGAAGGCATAGGGGAAGGTTAGACTATTTTTTTTTACCGTTAGTGACGTTACATTATTATTGATTTTTGTTAATTACGGGAGAAAGAAAGAAAGAAAAACGCGCCCAGAGTGGGGACCGAACCCACGCCTTTCGATTAGATCTCGAATGCCTTACCAATTCGGCTATCTGGGCGACTGTGTTCTGCTTCACTTTCTGGGGTATTTATATTTACTACAACTGTATCTGACGCTTGAGGGTGGTAGCCAGCTACACTCAGACTACACGGGGAGAAGGGGACCTTCTTTTTGAACCCCCGGGGCGTGACGCGAACGTCTACAGCCTGTCATGAGCGGTCAACTGGCGGGAAACCCTCTTATGCTACCTTGGCATCAAGGCTGCCAGAACCGAGGCCCTCGCTAAGCTTTCGCGCGATAATAGGGTTTAGAAATGAGGGGCTCGTTAGGAAATACAGAAAGAAATGCCGGCAGTCTACAACGCCAAAGAAGGCATAGGGGAAGGTTAGACTTTTTTTTTACCGTTAGTGACGTTGCATTATTATTGATTTTTGTTAATTACGGGAGAAAGAAAGAAAGAAAAACACGCGCCCAGAGTGGGGACCGAACTCACGCCTTTCGATTAGATCTCGAATGCCTTACCAATTCGGCTATCTGGGCGACTGTGTTGTGCTTCACTTTCTGGGGTATTTATATTTACTACAACTGTATCTGACGCTTGAGGGTGGTAGCCAGCGCCACTCAGACTACACAGGGAGAAGGGGACTTTCTTTTTCAACCCCCGGGGCGTGACGCGAACGTCTACAGCCTGTCATGAGCGGTCAACTGGCAGGACACCCTCTTATGCTACCTTGGCATCAAGGCTGCCATAACCGAGGCCCTCGCTAAGGTTTCGCGCGATAATAGTGTTTGGAAATGAGGGGCTCGTTAGGAAATACAGAAAGAAATGCCGGCAGTCCACAACGCCAAAGAAGGCATAGGGGAAGGTTAGACTATTTTTTTTTACCGTTAGTGACGTTACATTATTATTGAGTTTTGTTTAATTACGGGAGAAAGAAAGAAAGAAAAACGCGCCCAGAGTGGGGACCGAACCCACGCCTTTAGATTAGATCTCGAATGCCTTACCAATTCGGCTATCTGGGCGACTGTGTTCTGCTTCACTTTCTGGGGTATTTATATTTACTACAACTGTATCTTACGCTTGAGGGTGGTAGCCAGCTACACTCAGACTACACGGGGAGAAGGGGACCTTCTTTTTGAACCCCCGGGGCGTGACGCGAACGTCTACAGCCTGTCATGAGCGGTAAACTGGCGGGAAACCCTCTTATGCTACCTTGGCATCAAGGCTGCCAGAACCGAGGCCCTCGCTAAGCTTTCGCCCGATAATAGGGTTTGGAAATGAGGGGCTCGTTAGGAAATACAGAAAGAAATGCCGGCAGTCTACAACGCCAAAGAAGGCATAGGGGAAGGTTAGACTTTTTTTACCGTTAGTGACGTTGCATTATTATTGATTTTTGTTAATTACGAGAGAAAGAAAGAAAGAAAGAAAAACACGCGCCCAGAGTGGGGACCGAACCCACGCCTTTCGATTAGATCTCGAATGCCTTACCAATTCGGCTATCTGGGCGACTGTGTTCTGCTTCACTTTCTGGGGTATTTATATATACTACAACTGTATCTGACGCTTGAGGGTGGTAGCCAGCGCCACTCAGACTACACGGGGAGAAGGGGACCTTCTTTTTCAACCCCCGGGGCGTGACGCGAACGTCTACAGCCTGTCATGAGCGGTCAACTGGCAGGACACCCTCTTATGCTACCTTGGCATCAAGGCTGCCAGAACCGAGGCCCTCGCTAAGCTTTCGCGCGATAATAGTGTTTGGAAATGAGGGGCTCGTTAGGAAATACAGAAAGAAATGCCGGCAGTCTCCAACGCCAAAGAAGGCATAGGGGAAGGTTAGACTATTTTTTTTTACCGTTAGTGACGTTACATTATTATTGATTTTTGTTAATTACGGGAGAAAGAAAGAAAGAAAAACGCGCCCAGAGTGGGGACCGAACCCACGCCTTTCGATTAGATCCCGAATGCCTTACCAATTCGGCTATCTGGGCGACTGTGTTCTGCTTCACTTTCTGGGGTATTTATATTTACTGCAACTGTATCTGACGCTTGAGGGTGGTAGCCAGCTACACTCAGACTACACGGGGAGAAGGGGACCTTCTTTTTGAACCCCCGGGGCGTGACGCGAACGTCTACAGCCTGTCATGAGCGGTCAACTGGCGGGAAACCCTCTTATGCTACCTTGGCATCAAGGCTGCCAGAACCGAGGCCCTCGCTAAGCTTTCGCGCGATAATAGGGTTTAGAAATGAGGGGCTCGTTAGGAAATACAGAAAGAAATGCCGGCAGTCCACAACGCCAAAGAAGGCATAGGGGAAGGTTAGACTTTTTTTTTACCGTTAGTGACGTTGCATTATTATTGATTTTTGTTAATTACGGGAGAAAGAAAGAAAGAAAAACACGCGCCCAGAGTGGGGACCGAACTCACGCCTTTCGATTAGATCTCGAATGCCTTACCAATTCGGCTATCTGGGCGACTGTGTTGTGCTTCACTTTCTGGGGTATTTATATTTACTACAACTGTATCTGACGCTTGAGGGTGGTAGCCAGCGCCACTCAGACTACACAGGGAGAAGGGGACTTTCTTTTTCAACCCCCGGGGCGTGACGCGAACGTCTACAGCCTGTCATGAGCGGTCAACTGGCAGGACACCCTCTTATGCTACCTTGGCATCAAGGCTGCCATAACCGAGGCCCTCGCTAAGGTTTCGCGCGATAATAGTGTTTGGAAATGAGGGGCTCGTTAGGAAATACAGAAAGAAATGCCGGCAGTCTACAACGCCAAAGAAGGCATAGGGGAAGGTTAGACTATTTTTTTTACCGTTAGTGACGTTACATTATTATTGATTTTTGTTTAATTACGGGAGAAAGAAAGAAAGAAAAACGCGCCCAGAGTGGGGACCGAACCCACGCCTTTCGATTAGATCTCGAATGCCTTACCAATTCGGCTATCTGGGCGACTGTGTTCTGCTTCACTTTCTGGGGTATTTATATTTACTACAACTGTATCTGACGCTTGAGGGTGGTAGCCAGCTACACTCAGACTACACGGGGAGAAGGGGACCTTCTTTTTGAACCCCCGGGGCGTGACGCGAACGTCTACAGCCTGTCATGAGCGGTAAACTGGCGGGAAACCCTCTTATGCTACCTTGGCATCAAGGCTGCCAGAACCGAGGCCCTCGCTAAGCTTTCGCCCGATAATAGGGTTTGGAAATGAGGGGCTCGTTAGGAAATACAGAAAGAAATGCCGGCAGTCTACAACGCCAAAGAAGGCATAGGGGAAGGTTAGACTTTTTTTTTACCGTTAGTGACGTTGCATTATTATTGATTTTTGTTAATTACGAGAGAAAGAAAGAAAGAAAGAAAAACACGCGCCCAGAGTGGGGACCGAACCCACGCCTTTCGATTAGATCTCGAATGCCTTACCAATTCGGCTATCTGGGCGACTGTGTTCTGCTTCACTTTCTGGGGTATTTATATTTACTACAACTGTATCTGACGCTTGAGGGTGGTAGCCAGCGCCACTCATACTACACGGGTTGAAGGGGACCTTCTTTTTCAACCCCCGGGGCGTGACGCGAACGTCTACAGCCTGTCATGAGCGGTCAACTGGCGGGAAACCCTCTTATGCTACCTTGGCATCAAGGCTGCCAGAACCGAGGCCCTCGCTAAGCTTTCGCGCGATAATAGGGTTTGGAAATGAGGGGCTCATTAGGAAATACAGAAAGAAATGCCGGCAGTCTACAACGCCAAAGAAGGCATAGGGGAAGGTTAGACTATTTTTTTTACCGTTAGTGACGTTACAATATTATTGATTTTTGTTAATTACGGGAGAAAGAAAGAAAGAAGAACACGCGCCCAGAGTGGGGACCGAACCCACGCCTTTCGATTAGATCTCGAATGCCTTACCAATTCGGCTATCTGGGCGACGGTGTTCTGCTTCACTTTCTGGGGTATTTATATTTACTACAACTGTATCTGACGCTTAAAGGTGGTAGCCAGCGCCACTCAGACTACACGGGGAGAAGGGGACCTTCTTTTTCAACCCCCGGGGCGTGACGCGAACGTCTACAGCCTGTCATGAGCGGTCAACTGTTGGGAAACCCTCTTATGCTACCTTGGCATCAAGGCTTCCAGAACCGAGGCCCTCGCTAAGCTTTCGCGCGATAATAGGGTTTGGAAATGAGGGGCTCGTTAGGAAATACAGGAAGAAATGCCGGCAGTCTACAACGCCAAAGAAGGCATAGAGGAAGGTTAGACTATTTTTTTTACCGTTAGTGACGTTACATTATTATTGATTTTTTGTTAATTACGGCAGAAAGACAGAAAGAAAAACAAGCGCCCATCGTGGGGACCGAACCCACGCCTTTCGATTAGATCTCGAATGCCTTACCAATTCGGCTATCTGGGCGACTCTGTTCTGCTTCACTTTCTGGGGTATTTGTATTTACTACAACTGTATCTGACGCTTGAGGGTGGTAGCCAGCCCCACTAAGACTACACGGGGAGAAGGGGCGTTCTTTTTCAACCCCCGGGGCGTGACGCGAACGTCTACAGCCTGTCATGAGCGGTCAACTGGTGGGAAACCCTCTTATGCTACCTTGGCATCAAGGCTTCCAGAACCGAGGCCCTCGCTAAGCTTTCGCTCGATAATAGGGTTTGGAAATGAGGGGCTCGTTAGGAAATACAGAAAGAAATGCCGGCAGTCTACAACGCCAAAGAAGGCATAGAGGAAGGTTAGACTATTTTTTTTACCGTTAGTGACGTTACATTATTATTGATTTTTGTTAATTACGGCAGAAAGACAGAAAGAAAAACAAGCGCCCATCGTGGGGACCGAACCCACGCCTTTCGATTAGATCTCGAATGCCTTACCAATTCGGCTATCTGGGCGACTGTGTTCTGCTTCACTTTCTGGGGTATTTATATTTACTTCAACTGTATCTGACGCTTGAGGGTGGTAGCCAGCCCCACTAAGCCTACACGGGGAGAAGGGGACGTTCTTTTTCAACCCCCGGGGCGTGACGCGAACGTCTACAGTCTGTCATAAGCGGTCAACTGGCAGGACACCCTCTTATGCTACCTTGGCATCAAGGCTGCCAGAACCGAGGCCCTCGCTAAGCTTTCGCGCGATAATAGTGTTTGGAAATGAGGGGCTCGTTACGAAATACAGAAAGAAATGCCGGTAGTCTACAACGCCAAAGAAGGCATAGGGGAAGGTTAGACTATTTTTTTTACCATTAGTGACGTTACATTATTATTGATTTTTGTTAATTACGGGAGAAAGAAAGAAAGAAGAACACGCGCCCAGAGTGGGGACCGAACCCACGCCTTTCGATTAGATCTCGAATGCCTTACCAATTCGGCTATCTGGGCGACTGTGTTCTGCTTCACTTTCTGGGGTATTTATATTTACTAAAACTGTATCTGACGCTTGAGGGTGGTAGCCAGCGCCACTCAGACTACACGGGGAGAAGGGGACCTTCTTTTTCAACCCCCGGGGCGTGACGCGAACGTCTACAGCCTGTCAGGAGCGGTCAAATGGCGGGAAACCCTCTTATGCTACCTTGGCATCAAGGCTGCCAGAACCGAGGCCCTCGCTAAGCTTTCGCGCGATAATAGGGTTTGGAAATGAGGGGCTCGTTAGGAAATACAGAAAGAAATGCCGGAAGTCTACAACGCCAAAGAAGGCATAGGGGAAGGTTAGACTATTTTTTTTTACCGTTAGTGACGTTCTATTATTATTGATTTTTGTTCATTACGGGAGAAAGAAAGAAAGAAAAACACGCGCCCAGAGTGGGGACCGAACCCACGCCTTTCGATTAGATCACGAATGCCTTACCAATTCGGCTATCTGGGTGACTGTGTTCTGCTTCACTTTCTGGGGTATTTATATTTACTACAACTGTATCTGACGCTTGAGGGTGGTAGCCAGCGCCACTCAGACTACACGGGGAGAAGGGGACCTTCTTTTTCAACCCCCGGGGCGTGACGCGAACGTCTACAGCCTGTCATGAGCGGTCAACTGGCAGGACACCCTCTTATGCTACCTTGGCATCAAGGCTTCCAGAACCGAGGCCCTCGCTAAGCTTTCGCGCGATAATAGTGTTTGGAAAGGAGGGGCTCGTTAGGAAATACAGAAAGAAATGCCGGCAGTCTACAACGCCAAAGAAGGCATAGGGGAAGGTTAGACTATTTTTTTTTACCGTTAGTGACGTTACATTATTATTGATTTTTGTTAATTACGGGAGAAAGAAAGAAAGAAAAACGCGCCCAGAGTGGGGACCGAACCCACGCCTTTCGATTAGATCTCGAATGCCTTACCAATTCGGCTATCTGGGCGACTGTGTTCTGCTTCACTTTCTGGGGTATTTATATTTACTACAACTGTATCTGACGCTTGAGGGTGGTAGCCAGCTACACTCAGACTACACGGGGAGAAGGGGACCTTCTTTTTGAACCCCCGGGGCGTGACGCGAACGTCTACAGCCTGTCATGAGCGGTCAACTGGCGGGAAACCCTCTTATGCTACATTGGCATCAAGGCTGCCAGAACCGAGGCCCTCGCTAAGCTTTCGCGCGATAATAGGGTTTGGAAATGAGGGGCTCGTTAGGAAATACAGAAAGAAATGCCGGCAGTCTACAACGCCAAAGAAGGCATAGGGGAAGGTTAGACTTTTTTTTTACCGTTAGTGACGTTGCATTATTATTGATTTTTGTTAATTACGAGAGAAAGAAAGAAAGAAAGAAAAACACGCGCCCAGAGTGGGGACCGAACCCACGCCTTTCGATTAGATCTCGAATGCCTTACCAATTCGGCTATCTGGGCGACGGTGTTCTGCTTCACTTTCTGGGGTATTTATATTTACTACAACTGTATCTGACGCTTAAAGGTGGTAGCCAGCGCCACTCAGACTACACGGGGAGAAGGGGACCTTCTTTTTCAACCCCCGGGGCGTGACGCGAACGTCTACAGCCTGTCATGAGCGGTCAACTGTTGGGAAACCCTCTTATGCTACCTTGGCATCAAGGCTTCCAGAACCGAGGCCCTCGCTAAGCTTTCGCGCGATAATAGGGTTTGGAAATGAGGGGCTCGTTAGGAAATACAGAAAGAAATGCCGGCAGTCTACAACGCCAAAGAAGGCATAGAGGAAGGTTAGACTATTTTTTTTACCGTTAGTGACGTTACATTATTATTGATTTTTTGTTAATTACGGCAGAAAGACAGAAAGAAAAACAAGCGCCCATCGTGGGGACCGAACCCACGCCTTTCGATTAGATCTCGAATGCCTTACCAATTCGGCTATCTGGGCGACTCTGTTCTGCTTCACTTTCTGGGGTATTTATATTTACTACAACTGTATCTGACGCTTGAGGGTGGTAGCCAGCCCCACTAAGACTACACGGGGAGAAGGGGCGTTCTTTTTCAACCCCCGGGGCGTGACGCGAACGTCTACAGCCTGTCATGAGCGGTCAACTGGCAGGACACCCTCTTATGCTACCTTGGCATCAAGGCTGCCAGAACCGAGGCCCTCGCTAAGCTTTCGCGCGATAATAGTGTTTGGAAATGAGGGGCTCGTTAGGAAATACAGAAAGAAATGCCGGCAGTCTCCAACGCCAAAGAAGGCATAGGGGAAGGTTAGACTATTTTTTTTTACCGTTAGTGACGTTACATTATTATTGATTTTTGTTAATTACGGGAGAAAGAAAGAAAGAAAAACGCGCCCAGAGTGGGGACCGAACCCACGCCTTTCGATTAGATCTCGAATGCCTTACCAATTCGGCTATCTGGGCGACTGTGTTCTGCTTCACTTTCTGGGGTATTTATATTTACTGCAACTGTATCTGACGCTTGAGGGTGGTAGCCAGCTACACTCAGACTACACGGGGAGAAGGGGACCTTCTTTTTGAACCCCCGGGGCGTGACGCGAACGTCTACAGCCTGTCATGAGCGGTCAACTGGCGGGAAACCCTCTTATGCTACCTTGGCATCAAGGCTGCCAGAACCGAGGCCCTCGCTAAGCTTTCGCGCGATAATAGGGTTTAGAAATGAGGGGCTCGTTAGGAAATACAGAAAGAAATGCCGGCAGTCCACAACGCCAAAGAAGGCATAGGGGAAGGTTAGACTTTTTTTTTACCGTTAGTGACGTTGCATTATTATTGATTTTTGTTAATTACGGGAGAAAGAAAGAAAGAAAAACACGCGCCCAGAGTGGGGACCGAACTCACGCCTTTCGATTAGATCTCGAATGCCTTACCAATTCGGCTATCTGGGCGACTGTGTTGTGCTTCACTTTCTGGGGTATTTATATTTACTACAACTGTATCTGACGCTTGAGGGTGGTAGCCAGCGCCACTCAGACTACACAGGGAGAAGGGGACTTTCTTTTTCAACCCCCGGGGCGTGACGCGAACGTCTACAGCCTGTCATGAGCGGTCAACTGGCAGGACACCCTCTTATGCTACCTTGGCATCAAGGCTGCCATAACCGAGGCCCTCGCTAAGGTTTCGCGCGATAATAGTGTTTGGAAATGAGGGGCTCGTTAGGAAATACAGAAAGAAATGCCGGCAGTCTACAACGCCAAAGAAGGCATAGGGGAAGGTTAGACTATTTTTTTTACCGTTAGTGACGTTACATTATTATTGATTTTTGTTTAATTACGGGAGAAAGAAAGAAAGAAAAACGCGCCCAGAGTGGGGACCGAACCCACGCCTTTCGATTAGATCTCGAATGCCTTACCAATTCGGCTATCTGGGCGACTGTGTTCTGCTTCACTTTCTGGGGTATTTATATTTACTACAACTGTATCTGACGCTTGAGGGTGGTAGCCAGCTACACTCAGACTACACGGGGAGAAGGGGACCTTCTTTTTGAACCCCCGGGGCGTGACGCGAACGTCTACAGCCTGTCATGAGCGGTAAACTGGCGGGAAACCCTCTTATGCTACCTTGGCATCAAGGCTGCCAGAACCGAGGCCCTCGCTAAGCTTTCGCCCGATAATAGGGTTTGGAAATGAGGGGCTCGTTAGGAAATACAGAAAGAAATGCCGGCAGTCTACAACGCCAAAGAAGGCATAGGGGAAGGTTAGACTTTTTTTTTACCGTTAGTGACGTTGCATTATTATTGATTTTTGTTAATTACGAGAGAAAGAAAGAAAGAAAGAAAAACACGCGCCCAGAGTGGGGACCGAACCCACGCCTTTCGATTAGATCTCGAATGCCTTACCAATTCGGCTATCTGGGCGACTGTGTTCTGCTTCACTTTCTGGGGTATTTATATTTACTACAACTGTATCTGACGCTTGAGGGTGGTAGCCAGCGCCACTCATACTACACGGGTTGAAGGGGACCTTCTTTTTCAACCCCCGGGGCGTGACGCGAACGTCTACAGCCTGTCATGAGCGGTCAACTGGCGGGAAACCCTCTTATGCTACCTTGGCATCAAGGCTGCCAGAACCGAGGCCCTCGCTAAGCTTTCGCGCGATAATAGGGTTTGGAAATGAGGGGCTCATTAGGAAATACAGAAAGAAATGCCGGCAGTCTACAACGCCAAAGAAGGCATAGGGGAAGGTTAGACTATTTTTTTTACCGTTAGTGACGTTACAATATTATTGATTTTTGTTAATTACGGGAGAAAGAAAGAAAGAAGAACACGCGCCCAGAGTGGGGACCGAACCCACGCCTTTCGATTAGATCTCGAATGCCTTACCAATTCGGCTATCTGGGCGACGGTGTTCTGCTTCACTTTCTGGGGTATTTATATTTACTACAACTGTATCTGACGCTTAAAGGTGGTAGCCAGCGCCACTCAGACTACACGGGGAGAAGGGGACCTTCTTTTTCAACCCCCGGGGCGTGACGCGAACGTCTACAGCCTGTCATGAGCGGTCAACTGTTGGGAAACCCTCTTATGCTACCTTGGCATCAAGGCTTCCAGAACCGAGGCCCTCGCTAAGCTTTCGCGCGATAATAGGGTTTGGAAATGAGGGGCTCGTTAGGAAATACAGAAAGAAATGCCGGCAGTCTACAACGCCAAAGAAGGCATAGAGGAAGGTTAGACTATTTTTTTTACCGTTAGTGACGTTACATTATTATTGATTTTTTGTTAATTACGGCAGAAAGACAGAAAGAAAAACAAGCGCCCATCGTGGGGACCGAACCCACGCCTTTCGATTAGATCTCGAATGCCTTACCAATTCGGCTATCTGGGCGACTCTGTTCTGCTTCACTTTCTGGGGTATTTGTATTTACTACAACTGTATCTGACGCTTGAGGGTGGTAGCCAGCCCCACTAAGACTACACGGGGAGAAGGGGCGTTCTTTTTCAACCCCCGGGGCGTGACGCGAACGTCTACAGCCTGTCATGAGCGGTCAACTGGTGGGAAACCCTCTTATGCTACCTTGGCATCAAGGCTTCCAGAACCGAGGCCCTCGCTAAGCTTTCGCTCGATAATAGGGTTTGGAAATGAGGGGCTCGTTAGGAAATACAGAAAGAAATGCCGGCAGTCTACAACGCCAAAGAAGGCATAGAGGAAGGTTAGACTATTTTTTTTACCGTTAGTGACGTTACATTATTATTGATTTTTGTTAATTACGGCAGAAAGACAGAAAGAAAAACAAGCGCCCATCGTGGGGACCGAACCCACGCCTTTCGATTAGATCTCGAATGCCTTACCAATTCGGCTATCTGGGCGACTGTGTTCTGCTTCACTTTCTGGGGTATTTATATTTACTTCAACTGTATCTGACGCTTGAGGGTGGTAGCCAGCCCCACTAAGCCTACACGGGGAGAAGGGGACGTTCTTTTTCAACCCCCGGGGCGTGACGCGAACGTCTACAGTCTGTCATAAGCGGTCAACTGGCAGGACACCCTCTTATGCTACCTTGGCATCAAGGCTGCCAGAACCGAGGCCCTCGCTAAGCTTTCGCGCGATAATAGTGTTTGGAAATGAGGGGCTCGTTACGAAATACAGAAAGAAATGCCGGTAGTCTACAACGCCAAAGAAGGCATAGGGGAAGGTTAGACTATTTTTTTTACCATTAGTGACGTTACATTATTATTGATTTTTGTTAATTACGGGAGAAAGAAAGAAAGAAGAACACGCGCCCAGAGTGGGGACCGAACCCACGCCTTTCGATTAGATCTCGAATGCCTTACCAATTCGGCTATCTGGGCGACTGTGTTCTGCTTCACTTTCTGGGGTATTTATATTTACTAAAACTGTATCTGACGCTTGAGGGTGGTAGCCAGCGCCACTCAGACTACACGGGGAGAAGGGGACCTTCTTTTTCAACCCCCGGGGCGTGACGCGAACGTCTACAGCCTGTCAGGAGCGGTCAAATGGCGGGAAACCCTCTTATGCTACCTTGGCATCAAGGCTGCCAGAACCGAGGCCCTCGCTAAGCTTTCGCGCGATAATAGGGTTTGGAAATGAGGGGCTCGTTAGGAAATACAGAAAGAAATGCCGGAAGTCTACAACGCCAAAGAAGGCATAGGGGAAGGTTAGACTATTTTTTTTTACCGTTAGTGACGTTCTATTATTATTGATTTTTGTTCATTACGGGAGAAAGAAAGAAAGAAAAACACGCGCCCAGAGTGGGGACCGAACCCACGCCTTTCGATTAGATCACGAATGCCTTACCAATTCGGCTATCTGGGTGACTGTGTTCTGCTTCACTTTCTGGGGTATTTATATTTACTACAACTGTATCTGACGCTTGAGGGTGGTAGCCAGCGCCACTCAGACTACACGGGGAGAAGGGGACCTTCTTTTTCAACCCCCGGGGCGTGACGCGAACGTCTACAGCCTGTCATGAGCGGTCAACTGGCAGGACACCCTCTTATGCTACCTTGGCATCAAGGCTTCCAGAACCGAGGCCCTCGCTAAGCTTTCGCGCGATAATAGTGTTTGGAAAGGAGGGGCTCGTTAGGAAATACAGAAAGAAATGCCGGCAGTCTACAACGCCAAAGAAGGCATAGGGGAAGGTTAGACTATTTTTTTTTACCGTTAGTGACGTTACATTATTATTGATTTTTGTTAATTACGGGAGAAAGAAAGAAAGAAAAACGCGCCCAGAGTGGGGACCGAACCCACGCCTTTCGATTAGATCTCGAATGCCTTACCAATTCGGCTATCTGGGCGACTGTGTTCTGCTTCACTTTCTGGGGTATTTATATTTACTACAACTGTATCTGACGCTTGAGGGTGGTAGCCAGCTACACTCAGACTACACGGGGAGAAGGGGACCTTCTTTTTGAACCCCCGGGGCGTGACGCGAACGTCTACAGCCTGTCATGAGCGGTCAACTGGCGGGAAACCCTCTTATGCTACATTGGCATCAAGGCTGCCAGAACCGAGGCCCTCGCTAAGCTTTCGCGCGATAATAGGGTTTGGAAATGAGGGGCTCGTTAGGAAATACAGAAAGAAATGCCGGCAGTCTACAACGCCAAAGAAGGCATAGGGGAAGGTTAGACTTTTTTTTTACCGTTAGTGACGTTGCATTATTATTGATTTTTGTTAATTACGAGAGAAAGAAAGAAAGAAAGAAAAACACGCGCCCAGAGTGGGGACCGAACCCACGCCTTTCGATTAGATCTCGAATGCCTTACCAATTCGGCTATCTGGGCGACGGTGTTCTGCTTCACTTTCTGGGGTATTTATATTTACTACAACTGTATCTGACGCTTAAAGGTGGTAGCCAGCGCCACTCAGACTACACGGGGAGAAGGGGACCTTCTTTTTCAACCCCCGGGGCGTGACGCGAACGTCTACAGCCTGTCATGAGCGGTCAACTGTTGGGAAACCCTCTTATGCTACCTTGGCATCAAGGCTTCCAGAACCGAGGCCCTCGCTAAGCTTTCGCGCGATAATAGGGTTTGGAAATGAGGGGCTCGTTAGGAAATACAGAAAGAAATGCCGGCAGTCTACAACGCCAAAGAAGGCATAGAGGAAGGTTAGACTATTTTTTTTACCGTTAGTGACGTTACATTATTATTGATTTTTTGTTAATTACGGCAGAAAGACAGAAAGAAAAACAAGCGCCCATCGTGGGGACCGAACCCACGCCTTTCGATTAGATCTCGAATGCCTTACCAATTCGGCTATCTGGGCGACTCTGTTCTGCTTCACTTTCTGGGGTATTTATATTTACTACAACTGTATCTGACGCTTGAGGGTGGTAGCCAGCCCCACTAAGACTACACGGGGAGAAGGGGCGTTCTTTTTCAACCCCCGGGGCGTGACGCGAACGTCTACAGCCTGTCATGAGCGGTCAACTGGTGGGAAACCCTCTTATGCTACCTTGGCATCAAGGCTTCCAGAACCGAGGCCCTCGCTAAGCTTTCGCTCGATAATAGGGTTTGGAAATGAGGGGCTCGTTAGGAAATACAGAAAGAAATGCCGGCAGTCTACAACGCCAAAGAAGGCATAGAGGAAGGTTAGACTATTTTTTTTACCGTTAGTGACGTTACATTATTATTGATTTTTGTTAATTACGGCAGAAAGACAGAAAGAAAAACAAGCGCCCATCGTGGGGACCGAACCCACGCCTTTCAATTAGATCTCGAATGCCTTACCAATTCGGCTATCTGGGCGACTGTGTTCTGCTTCACTTTCTGGGGTATTTATATTTACTTCAACTGTATCTGACGCTTGAGGGTGGTAGCCAGCCCCACTAAGCCTACACGGGGAGAAGGGGACGTTCTTTTTCAACCCCCGGGGCGTGACGCGAACGTCTACAGTCTGTCATAAGCGGTCAACTGGCAGGACACCCTCTTATGCTACCTTGGCATCAAGGCTGCCAGAACCGAGGCCCTCGCTAAGCTTTCGCGCGATAATAGTGTTTGGAAATGAGGGGCTCGTTACGAAATACAGAAAGAAATGCCGGTAGTCTACAACGCCAAAGAAGGCATAGGGGAAGGTTAGACTATTTTTTTTACCATTAGTGACGTTACATTATTATTGATTTTTGTTAATTACGGGAGAAAGAAAGAAAGAAGAACACGCGCCCAGAGTGGGGACCGAACCCACGCCTTTCGATTAGATCTCGAATGCCTTACCAATTCGGCTATCTGGGCGACTGTGTTCTGCTTCACTTTCTGGGGTATTTATATTTACTAAAACTGTATCTGACGCTTGAGGGTGGTAGCCAGCGCCACTCAGACTACACGGGGAGAAGGGGACCTTCTTTTTCAACCCCCGGGGCGTGACGCGAACGTCTACAGCCTGTCAGGAGCGGTCAAATGGCGGGAAACCCTCTTATGCTACCTTGGCATCAAGGCTGCCAGAACCGAGGCCCTCGCTAAGCTTTCGCGCGATAATAGGGTTTGGAAATGAGGGGCTCGTTAGGAAATACAGAAAGAAATGCCGGAAGTCTACAACGCCAAAGAAGGCATAGGGGAAGGTTAGACTATTTTTTTTTACCGTTAGTGACGTTCTATTATTATTGATTTTTGTTCATTACGGGAGAAAGAAAGAAAGAAAAACACGCGCCCAGAGTGGGGACCGAACCCACGCCTTTCGATTAGATCACGAATGCCTTACCAATTCGGCTATCTGGGTGACTGTGTTCTGCTTCACTTTCTGGGGTATTTATATTTACTACAACTGTATCTGACGCTTGAGGGTGGTAGCCAGCGCCACTCAGACTACACGGGGAGAAGGGGACCTTCTTTTTCAACCCCCGGGGCGTGACGCGAACGTCTACAGCCTGTCATGAGCGGTCAACTGGCAGGACACCCTCTTATGCTACCTTGGCATCAAGGCTTCCAGAACCGAGGCCCTCGCTAAGCTTTCGCGCGATAATAGTGTTTGGAAATGAGGGGCTCGTTAGGAAATACAGAAAGAAATGCCGGCAGTCTACAACGCCAAAGAAGGCATAGGGGAAGGTTAGACTATTTTTTTTTACCGTTAGTGACGTTACATTATTATTGATTTTTGTTAATTACGGGAGAAAGAAAGAAAGAAAAACGCGCCCAGAGTGGGGACCGAACCCACGCCTTTCGATTAGATCTCGAATGCCTTACCAATTCGGCTATCTGGGCGACTGTGTTCTGCTTCACTTTCTGGGGTATTTATATTTACTACAACTGTATCTGACGCTTGAGGGTGGTAGCCAGCTACACTCAGACTACACGGGGAGAAGGGGACCTTCTTTTTGAACCCCCGGGGCGTGACGCGAACGTCTACAGCCTGTCATGAGCGGTCAACTGGCGGGAAACCCTCTTATGCTACATTGGCATCAAGGCTGCCAGAACCGAGGCCCTCGCTAAGCTTTCGCGCGATAATAGGGTTTGGAAATGAGGGGCTCGTTAGGAAATACAGAAAGAAATGCCGGCAGTCTACAACGCCAAAGAAGGCATAGGGGAAGGTTAGACTTTTTTTTTACCATTAGTGACGTTGCATTATTATTGATTTTTGTTAATTACGGGAGAAAGAAAGAAAGAAAAACACGCGCCCAGAGTGGGGACCGAACTCACGCCTTTCGATTAGATCTCGAATGCCTTACCAATTCGGCTATCTGGGCGACTGTGTTCTGCTTCACTTTCTGGGGTATTTATATTTACTACAACTGTATCTGACGCTTGAGGGTGGTAGCCAGCGCCACTCAGACTACACAGGGAGAAGGGGACTTTCTTTTTCAACCCCCGGGGCGTGACGCGAACGTCTACAGCCTGTCATGAGCGGTCAACTGGCGGGAAACCCTCTCATGCTACCTTGGCATCAAGGCTGCCAGAACCAAGGCCCTCGCTAAGCTTTCGCGCGATAATAGGGTTTGGAAATGAGGGGCTCGTTAGGAAATACAGAAAGAAATGCCGGCAGTCTACAACGCCAAAGAAGGCATAGGGGAAGGTTAGACTATTTTTTTTACCGTTAGTGACGTTACATTATTATTGATTTTTGTTCATTACGGGAGAAAGAAAGAAAGAAAAACACGCGCCCAGAGTGGGGACCGAACCCACGCCTTTCGATTAGATCGCGAATGCCTTACCAATTCGGCTATCTGGGCGACTGTGTTCTGCTTCACTTTCTGGGGTATTTATATTTACTACAACTGTATCTGACGCTTGAGGGTGGTAGCCAGCGCCACTCATACTACACGGGGAGAAGGGGACCTTCTATTTCCACCCCCGGGGCGTGACGCGAACGTCTACAGCCTGTCAGGAGCGGTCAAATGGCGGGAAACCCTTTTATGCTACCTTGGCATCAAGGCTGCCAGAACCGAGGCCCTCGCTAAGCTTTCGCGCGATAATAGGGTTTGGAAATGAGGGGCTCGTTAGGAAATACAGAAAGAAATGCCGGCAGTCTACAACGCCAAAGAAGGCATAGGGCAAGGTTAGACTATTTTTTTTACCGTTAGTGACGTTACATTATTATTGATTTTTGTTAATTACGGGAGAAAGAAAGAAAAACACGCGCCCAGAGTGGGGACCGAACCCACGCCTTTCGATTAGATCTCGAATGCCTTAACAATTCGGCTATCTGGGCGACTGTGTTCTGCTTCACTTTCTGGGGTATTTATATATACTACAACTGTATCTGACGCTTGAGGGTGGTAGCCAGCGCCACTCAGACTACACGGGGAGAAGGGGACCTTCTTTTTCAACCCCCGGGGCGTGACGCGAACGTCTACAGCCTGTCATGAGCGGTCAACTGGCGGGAAACCCTCTTATGCTACCTTGGCATCAAGGCTGCCAGAACCGAGGCCCTCGCTAAGCTTTCGCGCGATAATAGGGTTTGGAAATGAGGGGCTCGTTAGGAAATACAGAAAGAAATGCCGGCAGTCTACAACGCCAAAGAAGGCATAGGGGAAGGTTAGACTATTTTTTTACCGTTAGTGACGTTACATTATTATTGATTTTTGTTAATTACGGGAGAAAGAAAGAAAGAAAAACACGCGCCCAGAGTCGGGACCGAACCCACGCCTTTCGATTAGATCTCGAATGCCTTACCAATTCGGCTATCTGGGCGACTGTGTTCTGCTTCACTTTCTGGGGTATTTATATTAACTACAACTGTATCTGACGCTTGAGGGTGGTAGCCAGCGCCACTCAGACTACACGGGGAGAAGGGGACCTTCTTTTTCAACCCCCGGGGCGTGACGCGAACGTCTACAACCTGTCATGAGCGGTCAACTGGCGGGAAACCCTCTTATGCTACCTTGGCATCAAGGCTGCCAGAACCGAGGCCCTCGCTAAGCTTTCGCGCGATAATAGGGTTTGGAAATGAGGGGCTCGTTAGGAAATACAGAAAGAAATGCCGGCAGTCTACAACGCCAAAGAAGGCATAGGGGAAGGTTAGACTATTTTTTTTACCGTTAGTGACGTTACATTATTATTGATTTTTTTAATTACGGGAGAAAGAAAGAAAGAAAAACACGCGCCCAGAGTGGGGACCGAACCCACGCCTTTCGATTAAATCTCGAATGCCTTACCAATTTGGCTATCTGGGCGACTGTGTTCTGCTTCACTTTCTGGGGTATTTATAAATACTACAACTGTATCTGACGCTTGAGGGTGGTAGCCAGCGCCACTCAGACTACACGGGGAGAAGGGGATTTTCTTTTTCAACCCCCGGGGCGTGACGCGAACGTCTACAGCCTGTCATGAGCGGTCAACTGGCGGGAAACCCTCTTATGCTACCTTGGCATCAAGGCTGCCAGAACCGAGGCCCTCGCTAAGCTTTCGTGCGATAATAGGGTTTGGAAATGAGGGGCTCGTTAGGAAATACAGAAAGAAATGCCGGTAGTCTACAACGCCAAAGAAGGCATAGGGGAAGGTTAGACTATTTTTTTTACCGTTAGTGACGTTACATTATTATTGATTTTTGTTCATTACGGGAGAAAGAAAGAAAGAAAAACACGCGCCCAGAGTGGGGACCGATCCCACGCCTTTCGATTAGATCTCGAATGCCTTACCAATTCGGCTATCTGGGCGACTGTGTTCTGCTTCACTTTCTGGGGTATTTATATTTACTACAAATGTATCTGACGCTTGAGGGTGGTAGACAGCGCCACTCAGACTACACGGGGACAAGGGGACCTTCTTTTTCAACCCCCGGGGCGTGACGCGAACGTCTACAGCCTGTCATGAGCAGTCAACTGGCGGGAAACCCTCTTATGCTACCTTGGCATCAAGGCTGCCAGATCCGAGGCCCTCGCTAAGCTTTCGCGCGATAATAGGGTTTGGAAATGAGGGGCTCGTTAGGAAATACAGAAAGAAATGCCGGCAGTCTACAACGCCAAAGAAGGCATAGGGGAAGGTTAGACTATTTTTTTACCATTAGTGACGTTACATTATTATTGATTTTTGTTAATTACCGGAGAAAGAAAGAAAGAAAAACACGCGCCCAGAGTGGGGACCGAACCCACGCCTTTCGATTAGATCTCGAATGCCTTACCAATTCGGCTATCTGGGCGACTGTGTTCTGCTTCACTTTCTGGGGTATTTATATTTACTACAACTGTATCTGATGCTTGAGGGTGGTAGCCAGCGCCACTCAGACTACACGGGGAGAAGGGGACCTTCTTTTTCAACCCCCGGGGCGTGACGCGAACGTCTACAGCCTGTCATTACCGGTCAACTGGCGGGAAACCCTCTTATGCTACCTTGGCATCAAGGCTGCCAGAACCGAGGCCCTCGCTAAGCTTTCACGCGATAATAGGGTTTGCAAATGAGGGGCTCGGTAGGAAATACAGAAAGAAATGCCGGCAGTCTACAACGCCAAAGAAGGCATAGGGGAAGGTTAGACTATTTTTTTTTACCGTTAGTGACGTTACATTATTATTGATTTTTGTTAATTACGGGAGAAAGAAAGAAAGAAAGAAAAACACGCGCCCAGAGTGGGGACCGAACCCACGCCTTTCGATTAGATCTCGAATGCCTTACCAATTCGGCTATCTGGGCGACTGTGTTCTGCTTCACTTTCTGGGGTATTTATATTAACTACAACTGTATCTGACGCTTGAGGGTGGTAGCCAGCGCCACTCAGACTACACGGGGAGAAGGGGACCTTCTTTTTCAACCCCCGGGGCGTGACGCGAACGTCTACAACCTGTAATGAGCGGTCAACTGGCGGGAAACCCTCTTATGCTACCTTGGCATCAAGGCTGCCAGAACCGAGGCCCTCGCTAAGCTTTCGCGCGATAATAGGGTTTGGAAATGAGGGGCTCGTTAGGAAATACAGAAAGAAATGCCGGCAGTCTACAACGCCAAAGAAGGCATAGGGGAAGGTTAGACTATTTTTTTTACCGTTAGTGACGTTACATTATTATTGATTTTTTTAATTACGGGAGAAAGAAAGAAAGAAAAACACGCGCCCAGAGTGGGGACCGAACCCACGCCTTTCGATTAAATCTCGAATGCCTTACCAATTTGGCTATCTGGGCGACTGTGTTCTGCTTCACTTTCTGGGGTATTTATAAATACTACAACTGTATCTGACGCTTGAGGGTGGTAGCCAGCGCCACTCAGACTACACGGGGAGAAGGGGATTTTCTTTTTCAACCCCCGGGGCGTGACGCGAACGTCTACAGCCTGTCATGAGCGGTCAACTGGCGGGAAACCCTCTTATGCTACCTTGGCATCAAGGCTGCCAGAACCGAGGCCCTCGCTAAGCTTTCGTGCGATAATAGGGTTTGGAAATGAGGGGCTCGTTAGGAAATACAGAAAGAAATGCCGGTAGTCTACAACGCCAAAGAAGGCATAGGGGAAGGTTAGACTATTTTTTTACCGTTAGTGACGTTACATTATTATTGATTTTTGTTCATTACGGGAGAAAGAAAGAAAGAAAAACACGCGCCCAGAGTGGGGACCGATCCCACGCCTTTCGATTAGATCTCGAATGCCTTACCAATTCGGCTATCTGGGCGACTGTGTTCTGCTTCACTTTCTGGGGTATTTATATTTACTACAAATGTATCTGACGCTTGAGGGTGGTAGACAGCGCCACTCAGACTACACGGGGACAAGGGGACCTTCTTTTTCAACCCCCGGGGCGTGACGCGAACGTCTACAGCCTGTCATGAGCAGTCAACTGGCGGGAAACCCTCTTATGCTACCTTGGCATCAAGGCTGCCAGAACCGAGGCCCTCGCTAAGCTTTCGCGCGATAATAGGGTTTGGAAATGAGGGGCTCGTTAGGAAATACAGAAAGAAATGCCGGCAGTCTACAACGCCAAAGAAGGCATAGGGGAAGGTTAGACTATTTTTTTACCATTAGTGACGTTACATTATTATTGATTTTTGTTAATTACCGGAGAAAGAAAGAAAGAAAAACACGCGCCCAGAGTGGGGACCGAACCCACGCCTTTCGATTAGATCTCGAATGCCTTACCAATTCGGCTATCTGGGCGACTGTGTTCTGCTTCACTTTCTGGGGTATTTATATTTACTACAACTGTATCTGATGCTTGAGGGTGGTAGCCAGCGCCACTCAGACTACACGGGGAGAAGGGGACCTTCTTTTTCAACCCCCGGGGCGTGACGCGAACGTCTACAGCCTGTCATTACCGGTCAACTGGCGGGAAACCCTCTTATGCTACCTTGGCATCAAGGCTGCCAGAACCGAGGCCCTCGCTAAGCTTTCACGCGATAATAGGGTTTGCAAATGAGGGGCTCGGTAGGAAATACAGAAAGAAATGCTGGCAGTCTACAACGCCAAAGAAGGCATAGGGGAAGGTTAGACTATTTTTTTTTACCGTTAGTGACGTTACATTATTATTGATTTTTGTTAATTACGGGAGAAAGAAAGAAAGAAAGAAAAACACGCGCCCAGAGTGGGGACCGAACCCACGCCTTTCGATTAGATCTCGAATGCCTTACCAATTCGGCTATCTGGGCGACTGTGTTCTGCTTCACTTTCTGGGGTATTTATATTTACTACAACTGTATCTGACGCTTGAGGGTGGTAGCCAGCGCCACTCATACTACACGGGTTGAAAGGGACCTTCTTTTTCAACCCCTGGGGCGTGACGCGAACGTCTACAGCCTGTCATGAGCGGTCAACTGGCGGGAAACCCTCTTATGCTACCTTGGCATCAAGGCTGCCAGAACCGATGCCCTCGCTAAGCTTTCGCGCGATAATAGGGTTTGGAAATTAGGGGCTCATTAGGAAATACAGAAAGAAATGCCGGCAGTCTACAACGCCAAAGAAGGCATAGGGGAAGGTTAGACTATTTTTTTTACCGTTAGTGACGTTACGATATTATTGATTTTTGTTAATTACCGGAGAAAGAAAGAAAGAAGAACACGCGCCCAGAGTGGGGACCGAACCCACGCCTTTCGATTAGATCTCGAATGCCTTACCAATTCGGCTATCTGGGCGACTGTGTTCTGCTTCACTTTCTGGGGTATTTATATTTACTAAAACTGTATCTGACGCTTGAGGGTGGTAGCCAGCGCCACTCAGACTACACGGGGAGAAGGGGACCTTCTTTTTCAACCCCCGGGGCGTGACGCGAACGTCTACAGCCTGTCAGGAGCGGTCAAATGGCGGGAAACCCTCTTATGCTACCTTGGCATCAAGGCTGCCAGAACCGAGGCCCTCGCTAAGCTTTCGCGCGATAATAGGGTTTGGAAATGAGGGGCTCGTTAGGAAATACAGAAAGAAATGCCGGAAGTCTACAACGCCAAAGAAGGCATAGGGGAAGGTTAGAATATTTTTTTTTTACCGTTAGTGACGTTACATTATTATTGATTTTTGTTAATTACGGGAGAAAGAAAGAAAGAAAAACACGCGCCCAGAGTGGGGACCGAACCCACGCCTTTCGATTAAACCTCGAATGCCTTACCAATTCGGCTATCTGGGCGACTGTGTTCTGCTTCACTTTCTGGGGTATTTATATTTACTACAACTGTATCTGACGCTTGAGGGTGGTAGCCAGCGCCACTCATACTACACGGGGAGAAGGGGACCTTCTTTTTCAACCCCCGGGGCGTGACGCGAACGTCTACAGCCTGTCATGAGCGGTCAACTGGCGGGAAACCCTCTTATGCTACCTTGGCATCAAGGCTGCCAGAACCGAGGCCCTCGCTAAGCTTTCGCGCGATAATAGGGTTTGGAAATGAGGGGCTCGTTAGGAAATACAGAAAGAAATGCCGGCAGTCTACAACGCCAAAGAAGGCATAGGGGAAGGTTAGAATATTTTTTTTTACCGTTAGTGACGTTACATTATTATTGATTTTTGTTAATTACGGGAGAAAGAAAGAAAGAAAAACACGCGCCCAGAGTGGGGACCGAACCCACGCCTTTCGATTAAACCTCGAATGCCTTACAAATTCGGCTATCTGGGCGACTGTGTTCTGCTTCACTTTCTGGGGTATTTATATTTACTACAACTGTATCTGACGCTTGAGGGTGGTAGCCAGCGCCACTCAGACTACACGGGGAGAAGGGGACCTTCTTTTTCAACCCCCGGGGCGTGACGCTAACGTCTACAGCCTGTCATGAGCGGTCAACTGGCGGGAAACCCTCTTATGCTACCTTGGCATCAAGGCTGCCAGAACCGAGGCCCTCGCTAAGCTTTCGTGCGATAATAGGGTTTGGAAATGAGGGGCTCGTTAGGAAATACAGAAAGAAATGCCGGTAGTCTACAACGCCAAAGAAGGCATAGGGGAAGGTTAGACTATTTTTTTTACCGTTAGTGACGTTACATTATTATTGATTTTTGTTCATTACGGGAGAAAGAAAGAAAGAAAAACACGCGCCCAGAGTGGGGACCGATCCCACGCCTTTCGATTAGATCTCGAATGCCTTACCAATTCGGCTATCTGGGCGACTGTGTTCTGCTTCACTTTCTGGGGTATTTATATTTACTACAACTGTATCTGACGCTTGAGGGTGGTAGACAGCGCCACTCAGACTACACGGGGACAAGGGGACCTTCTTTTTCAACCCTGGGGCGTGACGCGAACGTCTACAGCCTGTCATGAGCAGTCAACTGGCGGGAAACCCTCTTATGCTACCTTGGCATCAAGGCTGCCAGAACCGAGGCCCTCGCTAAGCTTTCGCGCGATAATAGGGTTTGGAAATGAGGGGCTCGTTAGGAAATACAGAAAGAAATGCCGGCAGTCTACAACGCCAAAGAAGGCATAGGGGAAGGTTAGACTATTTTTTTACCATTAGTGACGTTACAATATTATTGATTTTTGTTAATTACGGGAGAAAGAAAGAAAGAAGAACACGCGCCCAGAGTGGGGACCGAACCCACGCCTTTCGATTAGATCTCGAATGCCTTACCAATTCGGCTATCTGGGCGACTGTGTTCTGCTTCACTTTCTGGGGTATTTATATTTACTAAAACTGTATCTGACGCTTGAGGGTGGTAGCCAGCGCCACTCAGACTACACGGGGAGAAGGGGACCTTCTTTTTCAACCCCCGGGGCGTGACGCGAACGTCTACAGCCTGTCAGGAGCGGTCAAATGGCGGGAAACCCTCTTATGCTACCTTGGCATCAAGGCTGCCAGAACCGAGGCCCTCGCTAAGCTTTCGCGCGATAATAGGGTTTGGAAATGAGGGGCTCGTTAGGAAATACAGAAAGAAATGCCGGAAGTCTACAACGCCAAAGAAGGCATAGGGGAAGGTTAGAATATTTTTTTTTACCGTTAGTGACGTTACATTATTATTGATTTTTGTTAATTACGGGAGAAAGAAAGAAAGAAAAACACGCGCCCAGAGTGGGGACCGAACCCACGCCTTTCGATTAAACCTCGAATGCCTTACCAATTCGGCTATCTGGGCGACTGTGTTCTGCTTCACTTTCTGGGGTATTTATATTTACTACAACTGTATCTGACGCTTGAGGGTGGTAGCCAGCGCCACTCAGACTACACGGGGAGAAGGGGACCTTCTTTTTCAACCCCCAGGGCGTGACGCGAACGTCTACAGCCTGTCATGAGCGGTCAACTGGCGGGAAACCCTCTTATGCTACCTTGGCATCAAGGCTGCCAGAACCGAGGCCCTCGCTAAGCTTTCGCGCGATAATAGGGTTTGGAAATGAGGGGCTCGTTAGGAAATACAGAAAGAAATGCCGGCAGTCTACAACGCCAAAGAAGGCATAGGGGAAGGTTAGAATATTTTTTTTTACCGTTAGTGACGTTACATTATTATTGATTTTTGTTAATTACGGGAGAAAGAAAGAAAGAAAAACACGCGCCCAGAGTGGGGACCGAACCCACGCCTTTCGATTAAACCTCGAATGCCTTACCAATTCGGCTATCTGGGCGACTGTGTTCTGCTTCACTTTCTGGGGTATTTATATTTACTTCAACTGTATCTGACGCTTGAGGGTGGTAGCCAGCGCCACTCAGACTACACGGGGAGAAGGGGACCTTCTTTTTCAACCCCCGGGGCATGACGCGTACGTCTACAGCCTGTCAGGAGCGGTCAAATGGCGGGAAACCCTCTTATGCTACCTTGGCATCAAGGCTGCCAGAACCGAGGCCCTCGCTAAGCTTTCACGCGATAATAGGGTTTGCAAATGAGGGGCTCGGTAGGAAATACAGAAAGAAATGCCGGCAGTCTACAACGCCAAAGAAGGCATAGGGGAAGGTTAGACTATTTTTTTACCATTAGTGACGTTACATTATTATTGATTTTTGTTAATTACCGGAGAAAGAAAGAAAGAAAAACACGCGCCCAGAGTGGGGACCGAACCCACGCCTTTCGATTAGATCTCGAATGCCTTACCAATTCGGCTATCTGGGCGACTGTGTTCTGCTTCACTTTCTGGGGTATTTATATTTACTACAACTGTATCTGATGCTTGAGGGTGGTAGCCAGCGCCACTCAGACTACACGGGGAGAAGGGGACCTTCTTTTTCAACCCCCGGGGCGTGACGCGAACGTCTACAGCCTGTCATTACCGGTCAACTGGCGGGAAACCCTCTTATGCTACCTTGGCATCAAGGCTGCCAGAACCGAGGCCCTCGCTAAGCTTTCACGCGATAATAGGGTTTGCAAATGAGGGGCTCGGTAGGAAATACAGAAAGAAATGCCGGCAGTCTACAACGCCAAAGAAGGCATAGGGGAAGGTTAGACTATTTTTTTTTACCGTTAGTGACGTTACATTATTATTGATTTTTGTTAATTACGGGAGAAAGAAAGAAAGAAAGAAAAACACGCGCCCAGAGTGGGGACCGAACCCACGCCTTTCGATTAGATCTCGAATGCCTTACCAATTCGGCTATCTGGGCGACTGTGTTCTGCTTCACTTTCTGGGGTATTTATATTAACTACAACTGTATCTGACGCTTGAGGGTGGTAGCCAGCGCCACTCAGACTACACGGGGAGAAGGGGACCTTCTTTTTCAACCCCCGGGGCGTGACGCGAACGTCTACAACCTGTAATGAGCGGTCAACTGGCGGGAAACCCTCTTATGCTACCTTGGCATCAAGGCTGCCAGAACCGAGGCCCTCGCTAAGCTTTCGCGCGATAATAGGGTTTGGAAATGAGGGGCTCGTTAGGAAATACAGAAAGAAATGCCGGCAGTCTACAACGCCAAAGAAGGCATAGGGGAAGGTTAGACTATTTTTTTTACCGTTAGTGACGTTACATTATTATTGATTTTTTTAATTACGGGAGAAAGAAAGAAAGAAAAACACGCGCCCAGAGTGGGGACCGAACCCACGCCTTTCGATTAAATCTCGAATGCCTTACCAATTTGGCTATCTGGGCGACTGTGTTCTGCTTCACTTTCTGGGGTATTTATAAATACTACAACTGTATCTGACGCTTGAGGGTGGTAGCCAGCGCCACTCAGACTACACGGGGAGAAGGGGATTTTCTTTTTCAACCCCCGGGGCGTGACGCGAACGTCTACAGCCTGTCATGAGCGGTCAACTGGCGGGAAACCCTCTTATGCTACCTTGGCATCAAGGCTGCCAGAACCGAGGCCCTCGCTAAGCTTTCGTGCGATAATAGGGTTTGGAAATGAGGGGCTCGTTAGGAAATACAGAAAGAAATGCCGGTAGTCTACAACGCCAAAGAAGGCATAGGGGAAGGTTAGACTATTTTTTTACCGTTAGTGACGTTACATTATTATTGATTTTTGTTCATTACGGGAGAAAGAAAGAAAGAAAAACACGCGCCCAGAGTGGGGACCGATCCCACGCCTTTCGATTAGATCTCGAATGCCTTACCAATTCGGCTATCTGGGCGACTGTGTTCTGCTTCACTTTCTGGGGTATTTATATTTACTACAAATGTATCTGACGCTTGAGGGTGGTAGACAGCGCCACTCAGACTACACGGGGACAAGGGGACCTTCTTTTTCAACCCCCGGGGCGTGACGCGAACGTCTACAGCCTGTCATGAGCAGTCAACTGGCGGGAAACCCTCTTATGCTACCTTGGCATCAAGGCTGCCAGAACCGAGGCCCTCGCTAAGCTTTCGCGCGATAATAGGGTTTGGAAATGAGGGGCTCGTTAGGAAATACAGAAAGAAATGCCGGCAGTCTACAACGCCAAAGAAGGCATAGGGGAAGGTTAGACTATTTTTTTACCATTAGTGACGTTACATTATTATTGATTTTTGTTAATTACCGGAGAAAGAAAGAAAGAAAAACACGCGCCCAGAGTGGGGACCGAACCCACGCCTTTCGATTAGATCTCGAATGCCTTACCAATTCGGCTATCTGGGCGACTGTGTTCTGCTTCACTTTCTGGGGTATTTATATTTACTACAACTGTATCTGATGCTTGAGGGTGGTAGCCAGCGCCACTCAGACTACACGGGGAGAAGGGGACCTTCTTTTTCAACCCCCGGGGCGTGACGCGAACGTCTACAGCCTGTCATTACCGGTCAACTGGCGGGAAACCCTCTTATGCTACCTTGGCATCAAGGCTGCCAGAACCGAGGCCCTCGCTAAGCTTTCACGCGATAATAGGGTTTGCAAATGAGGGGCTCGGTAGGAAATACAGAAAGAAATGCTGGCAGTCTACAACGCCAAAGAAGGCATAGGGGAAGGTTAGACTATTTTTTTTTACCGTTAGTGACGTTACATTATTATTGATTTTTGTTAATTACGGGAGAAAGAAAGAAAGAAAGAAAAACACGCGCCCAGAGTGGGGACCGAACCCACGCCTTTCGATTAGATCTCGAATGCCTTACCAATTCGGCTATCTGGGCGACTGTGTTCTGCTTCACTTTCTGGGGTATTTATATTTACTACAACTGTATCTGACGCTTGAGGGTGGTAGCCAGCGCCACTCATACTACACGGGTTGAAAGGGACCTTCTTTTTCAACCCCTGGGGCGTGACGCGAACGTCTACAGCCTGTCATGAGCGGTCAACTGGCGGGAAACCCTCTTATGCTACCTTGGCATCAAGGCTGCCAGAACCGATGCCCTCGCTAAGCTTTCGCGCGATAATAGGGTTTGGAAATTAGGGGCTCATTAGGAAATACAGAAAGAAATGCCGGCAGTCTACAACGCCAAAGAAGGCATAGGGGAAGGTTAGACTATTTTTTTTACCGTTAGTGACGTTACGATATTATTGATTTTTGTTAATTACCGGAGAAAGAAAGAAAGAAGAACACGCGCCCAGAGTGGGGACCGAACCCACGCCTTTCGATTAGATCTCGAATGCCTTACCAATTCGGCTATCTGGGCGACTGTGTTCTGCTTCACTTTCTGGGGTATTTATATTTACTAAAACTGTATCTGACGCTTGAGGGTGGTAGCCAGCGCCACTCAGACTACACGGGGAGAAGGGGACCTTCTTTTTCAACCCCCGGGGCGTGACGCGAACGTCTACAGCCTGTCAGGAGCGGTCAAATGGCGGGAAACCCTCTTATGCTACCTTGGCATCAAGGCTGCCAGAACCGAGGCCCTCGCTAAGCTTTCGCGCGATAATAGGGTTTGGAAATGAGGGGCTCGTTAGGAAATACAGAAAGAAATGCCGGAAGTCTACAACGCCAAAGAAGGCATAGGGGAAGGTTAGAATATTTTTTTTTTACCGTTAGTGACGTTACATTATTATTGATTTTTGTTAATTACGGGAGAAAGAAAGAAAGAAAAACACGCGCCCAGAGTGGGGACCGAACCCACGCCTTTCGATTAAACCTCGAATGCCTTACCAATTCGGCTATCTGGGCGACTGTGTTCTGCTTCACTTTCTGGGGTATTTATATTTACTACAACTGTATCTGACGCTTGAGGGTGGTAGCCAGCGCCACTCATACTACACGGGGAGAAGGGGACCTTCTTTTTCAACCCCCGGGGCGTGACGCGAACGTCTACAGCCTGTCATGAGCGGTCAACTGGCGGGAAACCCTCTTATGCTACCTTGGCATCAAGGCTGCCAGAACCGAGGCCCTCGCTAAGCTTTCGCGCGATAATAGGGTTTGGAAATGAGGGGCTCGTTAGGAAATACAGAAAGAAATGCCGGCAGTCTACAACGCCAAAGAAGGCATAGGGGAAGGTTAGAATATTTTTTTTTACCGTTAGTGACGTTACATTATTATTGATTTTTGTTAATTACGGGAGAAAGAAAGAAAGAAAAACACGCGCCCAGAGTGGGGACCGAACCCACGCCTTTCGATTAAACCTCGAATGCCTTACAAATTCGGCTATCTGGGCGACTGTGTTCTGCTTCACTTTCTGGGGTATTTATATTTACTACAACTGTATCTGACGCTTGAGGGTGGTAGCCAGCGCCACTCAGACTACACGGGGAGAAGGGGACCTTCTTTTTCAACCCCCGGGGCGTGACGCTAACGTCTACAGCCTGTCATGAGCGGTCAACTGGCGGGAAACCCTCTTATGCTACCTTGGCATCAAGGCTGCCAGAACCGAGGCCCTCGCTAAGCTTTCGTGCGATAATAGGGTTTGGAAATGAGGGGCTCGTTAGGAAATACAGAAAGAAATGCCGGTAGTCTACAACGCCAAAGAAGGCATAGGGGAAGGTTAGACTATTTTTTTTACCGTTAGTGACGTTACATTATTATTGATTTTTGTTCATTACGGGAGAAAGAAAGAAAGAAAAACACGCGCCCAGAGTGGGGACCGATCCCACGCCTTTCGATTAGATCTCGAATGCCTTACCAATTCGGCTATCTGGGCGACTGTGTTCTGCTTCACTTTCTGGGGTATTTATATTTACTACAACTGTATCTGACGCTTGAGGGTGGTAGACAGCGCCACTCAGACTACACGGGGACAAGGGGACCTTCTTTTTCAACCCTGGGGCGTGACGCGAACGTCTACAGCCTGTCATGAGCAGTCAACTGGCGGGAAACCCTCTTATGCTACCTTGGCATCAAGGCTGCCAGAACCGAGGCCCTCGCTAAGCTTTCGCGCGATAATAGGGTTTGGAAATGAGGGGCTCGTTAGGAAATACAGAAAGAAATGCCGGCAGTCTACAACGCCAAAGAAGGCATAGGGGAAGGTTAGACTATTTTTTTACCATTAGTGACGTTACAATATTATTGATTTTTGTTAATTACGGGAGAAAGAAAGAAAGAAGAACACGCGCCCAGAGTGGGGACCGAACCCACGCCTTTCGATTAGATCTCGAATGCCTTACCAATTCGGCTATCTGGGCGACTGTGTTCTGCTTCACTTTCTGGGGTATTTATATTTACTAAAACTGTATCTGACGCTTGAGGGTGGTAGCCAGCGCCACTCAGACTACACGGGGAGAAGGGGACCTTCTTTTTCAACCCCCGGGGCGTGACGCGAACGTCTACAGCCTGTCAGGAGCGGTCAAATGGCGGGAAACCCTCTTATGCTACCTTGGCATCAAGGCTGCCAGAACCGAGGCCCTCGCTAAGCTTTCGCGCGATAATAGGGTTTGGAAATGAGGGGCTCGTTAGGAAATACAGAAAGAAATGCCGGAAGTCTACAACGCCAAAGAAGGCATAGGGGAAGGTTAGAATATTTTTTTTTACCGTTAGTGACGTTACATTATTATTGATTTTTGTTAATTACGGGAGAAAGAAAGAAAGAAAAACACGCGCCCAGAGTGGGGACCGAACCCACGCCTTTCGATTAAACCTCGAATGCCTTACCAATTCGGCTATCTGGGCGACTGTGTTCTGCTTCACTTTCTGGGGTATTTATATTTACTACAACTGTATCTGACGCTTGAGGGTGGTAGCCAGCGCCACTCAGACTACACGGGGAGAAGGGGACCTTCTTTTTCAACCCCCAGGGCGTGACGCGAACGTCTACAGCCTGTCATGAGCGGTCAACTGGCGGGAAACCCTCTTATGCTACCTTGGCATCAAGGCTGCCAGAACCGAGGCCCTCGCTAAGCTTTCGCGCGATAATAGGGTTTGGAAATGAGGGGCTCGTTAGGAAATACAGAAAGAAATGCCGGCAGTCTACAACGCCAAAGAAGGCATAGGGGAAGGTTAGAATATTTTTTTTTACCGTTAGTGACGTTACATTATTATTGATTTTTGTTAATTACGGGAGAAAGAAAGAAAGAAAAACACGCGCCCAGAGTGGGGACCGAACCCACGCCTTTCGATTAAACCTCGAATGCCTTACCAATTCGGCTATCTGGGCGACTGTGTTCTGCTTCACTTTCTGGGGTATTTATATTTACTTCAACTGTATCTGACGCTTGAGGGTGGTAGCCAGCGCCACTCAGACTACACGGGGAGAAGGGGACCTTCTTTTTCAACCCCCGGGGCATGACGCGTACGTCTACAGCCTGTCAGGAGCGGTCAAATGGCGGGAAACCCTCTTATGCTACCTTGGCATCAAGTCTGCCAGAACCGAGGCCCTCGCTAAGCTTTCGCGCGATAATAGGGTTTGGAAATGAGGGGCTCGTTAGGAAATACAGAAAGAAATGCCGGCAGTCTACAACGCCAAAGAAGGCATAGGGGAAGGTTAGACTATTTTTTTTACCGTTAGTGACGTTACATTATTATTGATTTTTGTTAATTACGGGAGAAAGAAAGAAAGAAAAACACGCGCCCAGAGTGGGGACCGAACCCACGCCTTTCGATTAGATCTCGAATGCCTTACCAATTCGGCTATCTGGGCGACTGTGTTCTGCTTCACTTTCTGGGGTATTTATATTTACTACAACTGTATCTGACGCTTGAGGGTGGTAGCCAGCGCCACTCAGACTACACGGGGAGAAGGGGACCTTCTTTTTCAACCCCCGGGGCGTGACGCGAACGTCTACAACCTGTCATGAGCGGTCAACTGGCGGGAAACCCTCTTATGCTACCTTGGCATCAAGGCTGCCAGAACCGAGGCCCTCGCTAAGCTTTCACGCGATAATAGGGTTTGCAAATGAGGGGCTCGGTAGGAAATACAGAAAGAAATGCCGGCAGTCTACAACGCCAAAGAAGGCATAGGGGAAGGTTAGACTATTTTTTTTTACCGTTAGTGACGTTACATTATTATTGATTTTTGTTAATTACGGGAGAAAGAAAGAAAGAAAAACACGCGCCCAGAGTGGGGACCGAACCCACGCCTTTCGATTAGATCTCGAATGCCTTACCAATTCGGCTATCTGGGCGACTGTGTTCTGCTTCACTTTCTGGGGTATTTATATTTACTACAACTGTATCTGACGCTTGAGGGTGGTAGCCAGCGCCACTCATACTAAACGGGTTGAAAGGGACCTTCTTTTTCAACCCCCGGGGCGTGACGCGAACGTCTACAGCCTGTCATGAGCGGTCAACTGGCGGGAAACCCTCTTATGCTACCTTGGCATCAAGGCTGCCAGAACCGATGCCCTCGCTAAGCTTTCGCGCGATAATAGGGTTTGGAAATGAGGGGCTCATTAGGAAATACAGAAAGAAATGCCGGCAGTCTACAACGCCAAAGAAGGCATAGGGGAAGGTTAGACTATTTTTTTACCGTTAGTGACGTTACAATATTATTGATTTTTGTTAATTACGGGAGAAAGAAAGAAAGAAGAACACGCGCCCAGAGTGGGGACCGAACCCACGCCTTTCGTTTAGATCTCGAATGCCTTACCAATTCGGCTATCTGGGCAACTGTGTTCTGCTTCACTTTCTGGGGTATTTATATTTACTAAAACTGTATCTGACGCTTGAGGGTGGTAGCCAGCGCCACTCAGACTACACGGGGAGAAGGGGACCTTCTTTTTCAACCCCCGGGGCGTGACGCGAACGTCTACAGCCTGTGAGGAGCGGTCAAATGGCGGGAAACCCTCTTATGCTACCTTGGCATCAAGGCTGCCAGAACCGAGGCCCTCGCTAAGCTTTCGCGCGATAATAGGGTTTGGAAATGAGGGGCTCGTTAGGAAATACAGAAAGAAATGCCGGAAGTCTACAACGCCAAAGAAGGCATAGGGGAAGGTTAGAATATTTTTTTTACCGTTAGTGACGTTACATTATTATTGATTTTTGTTAATTACGGGGGAAAGAAAGAAAGAAAAACACGCGCCCAGAGTGGGGACCGAACCCACGCCTTTCGATTAAACCTCGAATGCCTTACCAATTCGGCTATCTGGGCGACTGTGTTCTGCTTCACTTTCTGGGGTATTTATATTTACTACAACTGTATCTGACGCTTGAGGGTGGTAGCCAGCGCCACTCAGACTACACGGGGAGAAGGGGACCTTCTTTTTCAACCCCCGGGGCGTGACGCGAACGTCTACAGCCTGTCATGAGCGGTCAACTGGCGGGAAACCCTCTTATGCTACCTTGGCATCAAGGCTGCCAGAACCGAGGCCCTCGCTAAGCTTTCGCGCGATAATAGGGTTTGGAAATGAGGGGCTCGTTAGGAAATACAGAAAGAAATGCCGGCAGTCTACAACGCCAAAGAAGGCATAGGGGAAGGTTAGAATATTTTTTTTTACCGTTAGTGACAGTACATTATTATTGATTTTTGTTAATTACGGGAGAAAGAAAGAAAGAAAAACACGCGCCCAGAGTGGGGACCGAACCCACGCCTTTCGATTAAACCTCGAATGCCTTACCAATTCGGCTATCTGGGCGACTGTGTTCTGCTTCACTTTCTGGGGTATTTATATTTACTACAACTGTATCTGACGCTTGAGGGTGGTAGCCAGCGCCACTCAGACTACACGGGGAGAAGGGGACCTTCTTTTTCAACCCCCGGGGCATGACGCGTACGTCTACAGCCTGTCAGGAGCGGTCAAATGGCGGGAAACCCTCTTATGCTACCTTGGCATCAAGTCTGCCAGAACCGAGGCCCTCGCTAAGCTTTCGCGCGATAATAGGGTTTGGAAATGAGGGGCTCGTTAGGAAATACAGAAAGAAATGCCGGCAGTCTACAACGCCAAAGAAGGCATAGGGGAAGGTTAGACTATTTTTTTTACCGTTAGTGACGTTACATTATTATTGATTTTTGTTAATTACGGGAGAAAGAAAGAAAGAAAAACACGCGCCCAGAGTGGGGACCGAACCCACGCCTTTCGATTAGATCTCGAATGCCTTACCAATTCGGCTATCTGGGCGACTGTGTTCTGCTTCACTTTCTGGGGTATTTATATTTACTACAACTGTATCTGACGCTTGAGGGTGGTAGCCAGCGCCACTCAGACTACACGGGGAGAAGGGGACCTTCTTTTTCAACCCCCGGGGCGTGACGCGAACGTCTACAACCTGTCATGAGCGGTCAACTGGTGGGAAACCCTCTTATGCTACCTTGGCATCAAGGCTGCCAGAACCGAGGCCCTCGCTAAGCTTTCGCGCGATAATAGGGTTTGGAAATGAGGGTCTCGTTAGGAAATACAGAAAGAAATGCCGGCAGTCTACAACGCCAAAGAAGGCATAGGGGAAGGTTAGACTATTTTTTTTACCGTTAGTGACGTTACATTATTATTGATTTTTGTTCATTACGGGAGAAAGAAAGAAAGAAAAACACGTGCCCAGAGTGGGGACCGAACCCACGCCTTTCGATTAGATCTCGAATGCCTTACCAATTCGGCTATCTGGGCGACTGTGTTCTGCTTCACTTTCTGGGGTATTTATATTTACTACAACTGTATCTGACGCTTGACGGTGGTAGCCAGCGCCACTCAGACTACACGGGGAGAAGGGGACCTTCTTTTTCAACCCCCGGGGCGTTACGCGAACGTCTACAGCCTGTCATGAGCGGTCAACTGGCGGGAAACCCTCTTATGCTACCTTGGCATCAAGGCTGCCAGAACCGAGGCCCTCGCTAAGCTTTCGCGCGATAATAGGGTTTGGAAATGAGGGGCTCGTTAGGAAATACAGAAAGAAATGCCGGCAGTCTACAACGCCAAAGAAGGCATAGGGGAAGGTTAGACTATTTTTTTACCATTAGTGACGTTACATTATTATTGATTTTTGTTAATTACCGGAGAAAGAAAGAAAGAAAAACACGCGCCCAGAGTGCGGACCGAACCCACGCCTTTCGATTAGATCTCGAATGCCTTACCAATTCGGCTATCTGGGCGACTGTGTTCTGCTTCACTTTCTGGGGTATTTATATTTACTACAACTGTATCTGATGCTTGAGGGTGGTAGCCAGCGCCACTCAGACTACACGGGGAGAAGGGGACCTTCTTTTTCAACCCCCGGGGCGTGACGCGAACGTCTACAGCCTGTCATTACCGGTCAACTGGCGGGAAACCCTCTTATGCTACCTTGGCATCAAGGCTGCCAGAACCGAGGCCCTCGCTAAGCTTTCACGCGATAATAGGGTTTGCAAATGAGGGGCTCGGTAGGAAATACAGAAAGAAATGCCGGCAGTCTACAACGCCAAAGAAGGCATAGGGGAAGGTTAGACTATTTTTTTTTACCGTTAGTGACTTTACATTATTATTGATTTTTGTTAATTACGGGAGAAAGAAAGATAGAAAGAAAAACACGCGCCCAGAGTGGGGACCGAACCCACGCCTTTCGATTAGATCTCGAATGCCTTACCAAATCGGCTATCTGGGCGACTGTGTTCTGCTTCACTTTCTGGGGTATTTATATTTACTACAACTGTATCTGACGCTTGAGGGTGGTAGCCAGCGCCACTCATACTACACGGGTTGAAGGGGACCTTCTTTTTCAACCCCCGGGGCGTGACGCGAACGTCTACAGCCTGTCATGAGCGGTCAACTGGCGGGAAACCCTCTTATGCTACCTTGGCATCAAGGCTGCCAGAACCGAGGCCCTCGCTAAGCTTTCGCGCGATAATAGGGTTTGGAAATGAGGGGCTCATTAGGAAATACAGAAAGAAATGCCGGCAGTCTACAACGCCAAAGAAGGCATAGGGGAAGGTTAGACTATTTTTTTTACCGTTAGTGACGTTACAATATTATTGATTTTTGTTAATTACGGGAGAAAGAAAGAAAGAAGAACACGCGCCCAGAGTGGGGACCGAACCCACGCCTTTCGATTAGATCTCGAATGCCTTACCAATTCGGCTATCTGGGCGACTGTGTTCTGCTTCACTTTCTGGGGTATTTATATTTACTAAAACTGTATCTGACGCTTGAGGGTGGTAGCCAGCGCCACTCAGACTACACGGGGAGAAGGGGACCTTCTTTTTCAACCCCCGGGGCATGACGCGAACGTCTACAGCCTGTCAGGAGCGGTCAAATGGCGGGAAACCCTCTTATGCTACCTTGGCATCAAGGCTGCCAGAACCGAGGCCCTCGCTAAGCTTTCGCGCAATAATAGGGTTTGGAAATGAGGGGCTCGTTAGGAAATACAGAAAGAAATGCCGGAAGTCTACAACGCCAAAGAAGGCATAGGGGAAGGTTAGACTATTTTTTTTACCGTTAGTGACGTTCCATTATTATTGATTTTTGTTCATTACGGGAGAAAGAAAGAAAGAAAAACACGCGCCCAAAGTGGGGACCGAACCCACGCCTTTCGATTAGATCTCGAATGCCTTACCAATTCGGCCATCTGGGCGACTGTGTTCTGCTTCACTTTCTGGGGTATTTATATTTACTACAACTGTATCTGACGCTTGAGGGTGGTAGCCAGCGCCACTCAGACTACACGGGGAGAAGGGGACCTTCTTTTTCAACCCCCGGGGCGTGACGCGAACGTCTACAGCCTGTCATGAGCGGCCAACTGGTGGGAAACCCTCTTATGCTACCTTGGCATCAAGGCTTCCAGAACCGAGGCCCTCGCTTAGCTTTCGCGCGATAATAGGGTTTGGAAATGAGGGGCTCGTTAGGAAATACAGAAAGAAATGCCGGCAGTCTACAACGCCAAAGAAGGCATAGAGGAAGGTTAGACTATTTTTTTTACCGTTAGTGACGTTACAATATTATTGATTTTTGTTAATTACGGCAGAAAGACAGAAAGAAAAACAAGCGCCCATCGTGGGGACCGAACCCACGCCTTTCGATTAGATCTCGAATGCCTTACCAATTCGGCTATCTGGGCGACTGTGTTCTGCTTCACTTTCTGGGGTATTTATATTTACTACAACTGTATCTGACGCTTGAGGGTGGTAGCCAGCGCCACTCAGACTACACGGGGAGAAGGGGACCTTCTTTTTCAACCCCCGGGGCGTGACGCGAACGTCTACAGCCTGTCATTACCGGTCAACTGGCGGGAAACCCTCTTATGCTACCTTGGCATCAAGGCTGCCAGAACCGAGGCCCTCGCTAAGCTTTCACGCGATAATAGGGTTTGCAAATGAGGGGCTCGGTAGGAAATACAGAAAGAAATGCCGGCAGTCTACAACGCCAAAGAAGGCATAGGGGAAGGTTAGACTATTTTTTTACCGTTAGTGACGTTACATTATTATTGATTTTTGTTAATTACGGGAGAAAGAAAGAAAGAAAGAAAAACACGCGCCCAGAGTGGGGACCGAACCCACGCCTTTCGATTAGATCTCGAATGCCTTACCAATTTTGCTATCTGGGCGACTGTGTTCTGCTTCACTTTCTGGGGTATTTATATTTACTACAACTGTATCTGACGCTTGAGGGTGGTAGCCAGCGCCACTCATACTACACGGGTTGAAGGGGACCTTCTTTTTCAACCCCCGGGGCGTGACGCGAACGTCTACAGCCTGTCATGAGCGGTCAACTGGCGGGAAACCCTCTTATGCTACCTTGGCATCAAGGCTGCCAGAACCGAGGCCCTCGCTAAGCTTTCGCGCGATAATAGGGTTTGGAAATGAGGGGCTCATTAGGAAATACAGAAAGAAATGCCGGCAGTCTACAACGCCAAAGAAGGCATAGGGGAAGGTTAGACTATTTTTTTTACCGTTAGTGACGTTACAATATTATTGATTTTTGTTAATTACGGGAGAAAGAAAGAAAGAAGAACACGCGCCCAGAGTGGGGAGCGAACCCAAGCCTTTCGATTAGATCTCGAATGCCTTACCAATTCGGCTATCTGGGCGACTGTGTTCTGCTTCACTTTCTGGGGTATTTATATTTACTAAAACTGTATCTGACGCTTGAGGGTGGTAGCCAGCGCCACTCAGACTACACGGGGAGAAGGGGACCTTCTTTTTCAACCCCCGGGGCGTGACGCGAACGTCTACAGCCTGTCAGGAGCGGTCAAATGGCGGGAAACCCTCTTATGCTACCTTGGCATCAAGGCTGCCAGACCCGAGGCCCTCGCTAAGCTTTCGCGCGATAATAGGGTTTGGAAATGAGGGGCTCGTTAGGAAATACAGAAAGAAATGCCGGAAGTCTACAACGCCAAAGAAGGCATAGGGGAAGGTTAGACTATTTTTTTACCGTTAGTGACGTTCCATTATTATTGATTTTTGTTCATTACGGGAGAAAGAAAGAAAGAAAAACACGCGCCCAGAGTGGGGACCAAACCCACGCCTTTCGATTAGATCTCGAATGCCTTACCAATTCGGCTATCTGGGCGACTGTGTTCTGCTTCACTTTCTGGGGTATTTATATTTATTACAACTGTATCTGACGCTTGAGGGTGGTAGCCAGCGCCACTCAGACTACACGGGGAGAAGGGGACCTTCTTTTTCAACCCCCGGGGCGTGACGCGAACGTCTACAGCCTGTCATGAGCGGCCAACTGGTGGGAAACCCTCTTATGCTACCTTGGCATCAAGGCTTCCAGAACCGAGGCCCTCGCTAAGCTTTCGCGCGATAATAGGGTTTGGAAATGAGGGGCTCGTTAGGAAATACAGAAAGAAATGCGGCAGTCTACAACGCCAAAGAAGGCATAGAGTAAGGTTAGACTATTTTTTTTGCCGTTAGTGACGTTACATTATTATTGATTTTTGTTAATTACGGCAGAAAGACGGAAAGAAAAACAAGCGCCCATCGTGGGGACCGAACCCACGCCTTTCGATTAGATCTCGAATGCCTTACCAATTCGGCTATCTGGGCGACTGTGTTCTGCTTCACTTTCTGGGGTATTTATATTTACTACAACTGTATCTGACGCTTGAGGGTGGTAGCCAGCGCCACTCAGACTACACGGGGAGAAGGGGACCTTCTTTTTCAACCCCCGGGGCGTGACGCGAACGTCTACAGCCTGTCATTACCGGTCAACTGGCGGGAAACCCTCTTATGCTACCTTGGCATCAAGGCTGCCAGAACCGAGGCCCTCGCTAAGCTTTCACGCGATAATAGGGTTTGCAAATGAGGGGCTTGGTAGGAAATACAGAAAGAAATGCCGGCAGTCTACAACGCCAAAGAAGGCATAGGGGAAGGTTAGACTATTTTTTTTTACCGTTAGTGACGTTACATTATTATTGATTTTTGTTAATTACGGGAGAAAGAAAGAAAGAAAGAAAAACACGCGCCCAGAGTGGGGACCGAACCCACGCCTTTCGATTAGATCTCGAATGCCTTACCAATTCGGCTATCTGGGCGACTGTGTTCTGCTTCACTTTCTGGGGTATTTATATTTACTACAACTGTATCTGACGCTTGAGGGTGGTAGCCAGCGCCACTCATACTACACGGGTTGAAGGGGACCTTCTTTTTCAACCCCCGGGGCGTGACGCGAACGTCTACAGCCTGTCATGAGCGGTCAACTGGCGGGAAACCCTCTTATGCTACCTTGGCATCAAGGCTGCCAGAACCGAGGCCCTCGCTAAGCTTTCGCGCGATAATAGGGTTTGGAAATGAGGGGCTCATTAGGAAATACAGAAAGAAATGCCGGCAGTCTACAACGCCAAAGAAGGCATAGGGGAAGGTTAGACTATTTTTTTTACCGTTAGTGACGTTACAATATTATTGATTTTTGTTAATTACGGGAGAAAGAAAGAAAGAAGAACACGCGCCCAGAGTGGGGACCGAACCCACGCCTTTCGATTAGATCTCGAATGCCTTACCAATTCGGCTATCTGGGCGACTGTGTTCTGCTTCACTTTCTGGGGAATTTATATTTACTAAAACTGTATCTGACGCTTGAGGGTGGTAGCCAGCGCCACTCAGACTACACGGGGAGAAGGGGACCTTCTTTTTCAACCCCCGGGGCGTGACGCGAACGTCTACAGCCTGTCAGGAGCGGTCAAATGGCGGGAAACCCTCTTATGCTACCTTGGCATCAAGGCTGCCAGAACCGAGGCCCTCGCTAAGCTTTCGCGCGATAATAGGGTTTGGAAATGAGGGGCTCGTTAGGAAATACAGAAAGAAATGCCGGAAGTCTACAACGCCAAAGAAGGCATAGGGGAAGGTTAGACTATTTTTTTTTACCGTTAGTGACGTTCCATTATTATTGATTTTTGTTCATTACGGGAGAAAGAAAGAAAGAAAAACACGCGGCCAGAGTGGGGACCGAACCCACGCCTTTCGATTAGATTTCGAATGCCTTACCAATTCGGCTATCTGGGCGACTGTGTTCTGCTTCACTTTCTGGGGTATTTATATTTACTACAACTGTATCTGACGCTTGAGGGTGGTAGCCAGCGCCACTCAGACTACACGGGGAGATGGGGACCTTCTTTTTCAACCCCCGGGGCGTGACGCGAACGTCTACAGCCTGTCATGAGCGGCCAACTGGTGGGAAACCCTCTTATGCTACCTTGGCATCAAGGCTTCCAGAACCGAGGCCCTCGCTAAGCTTTCGCGCGATAATAGGGTTTGGAAATGAGGGGCTCGTTAGGAAATACAGAAAGAAATGCCGGCAGTCTACAACGCCAAAGAAGGCATAGAGGAAGGTTAGACTATTTTTTTACCGTTATTGACGTTACATTATTATTGATTTTTGTTAATTACGGCAGAAAGACAGAAAGAAAAACAAGCGCCCATCGTGGGGACCGAACCCACGCCTTTCGATTACATCTCGAATGCCTTTCCAATTCGGCTATCTGGGCGACTGTGTTCTGCTTCACTTTCTGGGGTATTTATATTTACTACAACTGTATCTGACGCTTGAGGGTGGTAGCCAGCCCCACTAAGACTACACGGGGAGAAGGGGACGTTCTTTTTCAACCCCCGGGGCGTGACGCGAACGTCTACAGTCTGTCATAAGCGGTCAACTGGCAGGACACCCTCTTATGCTACCTTGGCATCAAGGCTGCCAGAACCGAGGCCCTCGCTAAGCTTTCGCGCGATAATAGTGTTTGGAAATGAGGGGCTCGTTAGGAAATACAGAAAGAAATGCCGGCAGTCTACAACGCCAAAGAAGGCATAGGGGAAGGTTAGACTATTTTTTTTTACCGTTAGTGACGTTACATTATTATTGATTTTTGTTAATTACGGGAGAAAGAAAGAAAGAAAAACGCGCCCAGAGTGGGGACCGAACCCACGCCTTTCGATTAGATCTCGAATGCCTTACCAATTCGGCTATCTGGGCGACTGTGTTCTGCTTCACTTTCTGGGGTATTTATATTTACTACAACTGTATCTGACGCTTGAGGGTGGTAGCCAGCTACACTCAGACTACACGGGGAGAAGGGGACCTTCTTTTTGAACCCCCGGGGCGTGACGCGAACGTCTACAGCCTGTCATGAGCGGTCAACTGGCGGGAAACCCTCTTATGCTACCTTGGCATCAAGGCTGCCAGAACCGAGGCCCTCGCTAAGCTTTCGCGCGATAATAGGGTTTGGAAATGAGGGGCTCGTTAGGAAATACAGAAAGAAATGCCGGCAGTCTACAACGCCAAAGAAGGCATAGGGGAAGGTTAGACTTTTTTTTTACCGTTAGTGACGTTGCATTATTATTGATTTTTGTTAATTACGGGAGAAAGAAAGAAAGAAAAACACGCGCCCAGAGCGGGGACCGAACTCACGCCTTTCGATTAGATCTCGAATGCCTTACCAATTCGGCTATCTGGGCGACTGTGTTCTGCTTCACTTTCTGGGGTATTTATATTTACTACAACTGTATCTGACGCTTGAGGGTGGTAGCCAGCGCCACTCAGACTACACAGGGAGAAGGGGACTTTCTTTTTCAACCCCCGGGGCGTGACGCGAACGTCTACAGCCTGTCATGAGCGGTCAACTGGCGGGAAACCCTCTCATGCTACCTTGGCATCAAGGCTGCCAGAACCAAGGCCCTCGCTAAGCTTTCGCGCGATAATAGGTTTGGAAATGAGGGGCTCGTTAGGAAATACAGAAACAAATGCCGGCAGTCTACAACGCCAAAGAAGGCATAGGGGAAGGTTAGACTATTTTTTTTACCGTTAGTGACGTTACATTATTATTGATTTTTGTTCATTACGGGAGAAAGAAAGAAAGAAAAACACGCGCCCAGAGTGGGGACCGAACCCACGCCTTTCGATTAGATCTCGAATGCCTTACCAATTCGGCTATCTGGGCGACTGTGTTCTGCTTCACTTTCTGGGGTATTTATATTTACTACAACTGTATCTGACGCTTGAGGGTGGTAGCCAGCGCCACTCAGACTAGACGAGGAGAAGGGGACCTTCTATTTCCACCCCCGGGGCGTGACGCGAACGTCTACAGCCTGTCAGGAGCGGTCAAATGGCGGGAAACCCTTTTATGCTACCTTGGCATCAAGGCTGCCAGAACCGAGGCCCTCGCTAAGCTTTCGCGCGATAATAGGGTTTGGAAATGAGGGGCTCGTTAGGAAATACAGAAAGAAATGCCGGCAGTCTACAACGCCAAAGAAGGCATAGGGGAAGGTTAGACTATTTTTTTTACCGTTAGTGACGTTACATTATTATTGATTTTTGTTAATTACGGGAGAAAGAAAGAAAGAAAAACACGCGCCCAGAGTGGGGACCGAACCCACGCCTTTCGATTAGATCTCGAATGCCTTACCAATTCGGGTATCTGGGCGACTGTGTTCTGCTTCACTTTCTGGGGTATTTATATTTACTACAACTGTATCTGACGCTTGAGGGTGGTAGCCAGCGCCACTCAGACTACACGGGGAGAAGGGGACCTTCTTTTTCAACCCCCGGGGCGTGACGCGAACGTCTACAGCCTGTCATAAGCGGTCAACTGGCGGGAAACCCTCTCATGCTACCTTGGCATCAAGGCTGCCAGAACCAAGGCCCTCGCTAAGCTTTCGCGCGATAATAGGGTTTGGAAATGAGGGGCTCGTTAGGAAATATAGAAAGAAATGCCGGCAGTCTACAACGCCAAAGAAGGCATAGGGAAAGGTTAGACTATTTTTTTTACCGTTAGTGACGTTACATTATTATTGATTTTTGTTAATTACGGGAGAAAGAAAGAAAGAAAAACGCGCCCAGAGTGGGGACCGAACCCACGCCTTTCGATTAGATCTCGAATGCCTTACCAATTCGGCTATCTGGGCGACTGTGTTCTGCTTCACTTTCTGGGGTATTTATATTTACTACAACTGTATCTGACGCTTGAGGGTGGTAGCCAGCTACACTCAGACTACACGGGGAGAAGGGGACCTTCTTTTTGAACCCCCGGGGCGTGACGCGAACGTCTACAGCCTGTCATGAGCGGTCAACTGGCGGGAAACCCTCTTATGCTACCTTGGCATCAAGGCTGCCAGAACCGAGGCCCTCGCTAAGCTTTCGCGCGATAATAGGGTTTGGAAATGAGGGGCTCGTTAGGAAATACAGAAAGAAATGCCGGCAGTCTACAACGCCAAAGAAGGCATAGGGGAAGGTTAGACTTTTTTTTTTTACCGTTAGTGACGTTGCATTATTATTGATTTTTGTTAATTACGGGAGAAAGAAAGAAAGAAAAACACGCGCCCAGAGTGGGGACCGAACTCACGCCTATCGATAAGATCTCGAATGCCTTACCAATTCGGCTATCTGGGCGACTGTGTTCTGCTTCACTTTCTGGGGTTTTTATATTTACTACAACTGTATCTGACGCTTGAGGGTGGTAGCCAGCGCCACTCAGACTACACAGGGAGAAGGGGACTTTCTTTTTCAACCCCCGGGGCGTGACGCGAACGTCTACAGCCTGTCATAAGCGGTCAACTGGCGGGAAACCCTCTTATGCTACCTTGGCATCAAGGCTGCCAGAACCGAGGCCCTGGCTAAGCTTTCGCGCGATAATAGGGTTTGGAAATGAGGGGCTCGTTAGGAAATACAGAAAGAAATGCCGGCAGTCTACAACGCCAAAGAAGGCATAGGGGAAGGTTAGACTATTTTTTTTACCGTTAGTGACGTTACATTATTATTGATTTTTGTTAATTACGGGAGAAAGAAAGAAAGAAAAACACGCGCCCAGAGTGGGGACCGAACCCACGCTTTTCGATTAGATCTGGAATGCCTTACCAATTCGGCCATCTGGGCGACTGTGTTCTGCTTCACTTTCTGGGGTATTTATATTTACTGCAACTGTATCTGACGCTTGAGGGTGGTAGCCAGCGCCACTCAGACTACACGGGGAGAAGGGGACCTTCTTTTTCAACCCCCGGGGCGTGACGCGAACGTCTACAGCCTGTCATGAGCGGTCAACTGGCGGGAAACCCTCTTATGCTACCTTGGCATCAAGGCTGCCAGAACCTTTTTCTTTCTTTCTTTCTCCCGTAATTAACAAAAATCAATAATAATGTAACGTCACTAACGGTAAAAAAAATAGTCTAACCTTCCCATATGCCTTCTTTGGCGTTGTAGACTGCCGGCATTTCTTTCTGTATTTCCTAATGAGCCCCTCATTTCCAAACCCTATTATCGCGCGAAAGCTTAGCGAGGGCCTCGGTTCTGGCAGCCTTGATGCCAAGGTAGCATAAGAGGGTTTCCCGCCAGTTGACCGCTCATGACAGGCTGTAGACGTTCGCGTCACGCCCCGGGGGTTAAAAAAGAAGGTCCCCTTCTCCCCGTATAGTCTGAGTGGCGCTGGCTACCACCCTCAAGCGTCAGATACAGTTGTAGTAAATATAAATACCCCAGAAAGTGAAGCAGAACACAGTCGCCCAGATAGCCGAATTGGTAAGGCATTCGAGATCTAATCGAAAGGCGTGGGTTCGGTCCCCACTTTGGGCGCGTGTTTTTTCTTTCTTTCTTTCTCCCGTAATTAACAAAAATCAATAATAATGTAACGTCACTAACGGTAAAAAAAATAGTCTAACCTTCCCCTATGCCTTCTTTGGCGTTGTAGACTGCAGGCATTTCTTTCTGTATTTCCTAACGAGCCCCTCATTTCCAAACCCTATTATCGCGCGAAAGCTTAGCGAGGGCCTCGGTTCTGGCAGCCTTGATGCCAAGGTAGCATAAGAGGGTTTCCCGCCAGTTGACCACTCATGACAGGCTGTAGACGTTCGCGTCACGCCCCGGGGGTTGAAAAAGAAGGTCCCCTTCTCCCCGTGTAGTCTGAGTGGCGAAGCTACAACAGTCAAGCGTCAGATACAGTTGTAGTATATATAAATACCCCAGAAAGTGAAGCAGAACACAGTCGCCCAGATAGCCGAATTGGTAAGGCATTCGAGATCTAATCGAAAGGCGTGGGTTCGGTCCCCACTCTGGGCGCGTGTTTTTCTTTCTTTCTTTCTCCCGTAATTAACAAAAATCAATAATAATGTAACGTCACTAACGGTAAAAAAATAGTCTAACCATCCCCTATGCCTTCTTTGGCGTTGTAGACTGCCGGCATTTCTTTCTGTATTTCCTAACGAGCCCCTCATTTCCAAATCCTATTATCGCGCGAAAGCTTAGCGAGGGCCTCGGTTCTGGCAGCCTTGATGCCAAGATAGCATAAGAGGGTTTCCCGCCAGTTGACCCGCCAGTTGACAGTTGACCGTGGTGGTTAGTGACGTTACATTATTATTGATTTTTGTTAATTACGGGAGAAAGAAAGAAAGAAAAACACGCGCCCAGAGTGGGGACCGAACCCACGCCTTTCGATTAGATCTCGAATGCCTTACCAATTCGGCTATCTGGGCGACTGTGTTCTGCTTCACTTTCTGGGGTATTTATATTTACTACAACTGTATCTGATGCTTGAGGGTGGTAGCCAGCGCCACTCAGACTACACGGGGAGAAGGGGACCTTCTTTTTCAACCCCCGGGGCGTGACGCGAACGTCTACAGCCTGTCATTAGCGGTCAACTGGCGGGAAACCCTCTTATGCTACCTTGGCATCAAGGCTGCCAGAACCAAGGCCCTCGCTAAGCTTTCGCGCGATAATAGGGTTTGGAAATGAGGGGCTCGTTAGGAAATACAGAAAGAAATGCCGGCAGTCTACAACGCCAAAGAAGGCATAGGGGAAGGTTAGACTATTTTTTTTTACCGTTAGTGACGTTACATTATTATTGATTTTTGTTAATTACGGGAGAAAGAAAGAAAGAAAGAAAAACACGCGCCCAGAGTGGGGACCGAACCCACGCCTTTCGATTAGGTCTTGAATGCCTTACCAATTCGGCTATCTGGGCGACTGTGTTCTGCTTCACTTTCTGGGGTATTTATATTTACTACAACTGTATCTGACGCTTGAGGGTGGTAGCCAGCGCCACTCATACTACACGGGGAGAAGGGGACCTTCTTTTTCAACCCCCGGGGCGTGACGCGAACGTCTACAGCCTGTCATGAGCGGTCAACTGGCGGGAAACCCTCTTATGGTACCTTGGCATCAAGGCTGCCAGAACCGAGGCCCTCGCTAAGCTTTCGCGCGATAATAGGGTTTGGAAATGAGGGGCTCGTTAGGAAATACAGAAAGAAATGCCGGCAGTCTACAACGCCAAAGAAGGCATAGGGGAAAGTTAGAATATTTTTTTTTTACCGTTAGTGACGTTACATTATTATTGATTTTTGTTAATTACGGGAGAAAGAAAGAAAGAAAAACACGCGCCCAGAGTGGGGACCGAACCCACGCCTTTCGATTAAACCTCGAATGCCTTACCAATTCGGCTATCTGGGCGACTGTGTTCTGCTTCACTTTCTTGGGTATTTATATTTACTACAACTGTATCTGACGCTTGAGGGTGGTAGCCAGCGCCACTCAGACTACACAGGGAGAAGGGGACCTTCTTTTTCAACCCCCGGGGCATGACGCGAACGTCTACAGCCTGTCAGGAGCGGTCAAATGGCGGGAAACCCTCTTATGCTACCTTGGCATCAAGTCTGCCAGAACCGAGGCCCTCGCTAAGCTTTCGCGCGATAATAGGGTTTGGAAATGAGGGGCTCGTTAGGAAATACAGAAAGAAATGCCGGCAGTCTACAACGCCAAAGAAGGCATAGGGGAAGGTTAGCCTATTTTTTTTACCGTTAGTGACGTTACATTATTATTGATTTTTGTTAATTACGGGAGAAAGAAAGAAAGAAAAACACGCGCCCAGAGTGGGGACCGAACCCACGCCTTTCGATTAGATCTCGAATGCCTTACCAATTCGGCTATCTGGGCGACTGTGTTCTGCTTCACTTGCTGGGGTATTTATATTTACTACAACTGTATCTGACGCTTGAGGGTGGTAGCCAGCGCCACTCAGACTACACGGGGAGAAGGGGACCTTCTTTTTCAACCCCCGGGGCGTTACGCGAACGTCTAGAGCCTGTCATGAGCGGTCAACTGGCGGGAAACCCTCTTATGCTACCTTGGCATCAAGGCTGCCAGAACCGAGGCCCTCGCTAAGCTTTCGCGCGATAATAGGGTTTGGAAATGAGGGGCTCGTTAGGAAATACAGAAAGAAATGCCGGCAGTCTACAACGCCAAAGAAGGCATAGGGGAAGGTTAGACTATTTTTTTACCGTTAGTGACGTTACATTATTATTGATTTTTTTAATTACGGGAGAAAGAAAGAAAGAAAAACACGCGCCCAGAGTGGGGACCGAACCCACGCCTTTCGATTAGATCTCGAATGCCTTACCAATTCGGCTATCTGGGCGACTGTGTTCTGCTTCACTTTCTGGGGTATTTATATTTACTACAACTGTATCTGATGCTTGAGGGTGGTAGCCAGCGCCACTCAGACTACACGGGGAGAAGGGGACCTTCTTTTTCAACCCCCGTGGCGTGACGCGAACGTCTACAGCCTGTCATTACCGGTCAACTGGCGGGAAACCCTCTTATGCTACCTTGGCATCAAGGCTGCCAGAACCGAGGCCCTCGCTAAGCTTTCACGCGATAATAGGGTTTGCAAATGAGGGGCTCGGTAGGAAATACAGAAAGAAATGCCGGCAGTCTACAATGCCAAAGAAGGCATAGGGGAAGGTTAGACTATTTTTTTTTACCGTTAGTGACGTTACATTATTATTGATTTTTGTTAATTACGGGAGAAAGAAAGAAAGAAAGAAAAACACGCGCCCAGAGTGGGGACAAACCCACGCCTTTCGATTAGATCTCGAATGCCTTACCAATTCGGCTATCTGGGCGACTGTGTTCTGCTTCACTTTCTGGGGTATTTATATTGACTACAACTGTATCTGACGCTTGAGGGTGGTAGCCAGCGCCACTCATACTACACGGGTTGAAGGGGACCTTCTTTTTCAACCCCCGGGGCGTGACGCGAACGTCTACAGCCTGTCATGAGCGGTCAACTGGCGGGAAACCCTCTTATGCTACCTTGGCATCAAGGCTGCCAGAACCGAGGCCCTCGCTAAGCTTTCGCGCGATAATAGGGTTTGGAAATGAGGGGCTCGTTAGGAAATACAGAAAGAAATGCCGGCAGTCTACAACGCCAAAGAAGGCATAGGGAAAGGTTAGACTATTTTTTTTACCGTTAGTGACGTTACATTATTATTGATTTTTGTTAATTACGGGAGAAAGAAAGAAAGAAGAACACGCGCCCAGAGTGGGAACCGAACCCACGCCTTTCGATTAGATCTCGAATGCCTTACCAATTCGGCTATCTGGGCGACTGTGTTCTGCTTCACTTTCTGGGGTATTTATATTTACTAAAACTGTATCTGACGCTTGAGGGTGGTAGCCAGCGCCACTCAGACTACACGGGGAGAAGGGGACCTTCTTTTTCAACCCCCGGGGCGTGACGCGAACGTCTACAGCCTGTCAGGAGCGGTCAAATGGCGGGAAACCCTCTTATGCTACCTTGGCATCAAGGCTGCCAGAACCGAGGCCCTCGCTAAGCTTTCGCGCGATAATAGGGTTTGGAAATGAGGGGCTCGTTAGGAAATACAGAAAGAAATGCCGGAAGTCTACAACGCCAAAGAAGGCATAGGGGAAGGTTAGACTATTTTTTTTACCGTTAGTGACGTTCCATTATTATTGATTTTTGTTCATCACGGGAGAAAGAAAGAAAGAAAAACACGCGCCCAGAGTGGGGACCGAACCCACGCCTTTCGATTAGATCTCGAATGCCTTACCAATTCGGCTATCTGGGTGACTGTGTTCTGCTTCACTTTCTGGGGTATTTATATTTACTACAACTGTATCTGACGCTTGAGGGTGGTAGCCAGCGCCACTCAGACTACACGGGGAGAAGGGGACCTTCTTTTTCAACCCCCGGGGCGTGACGCGAACGTCTACAGCCTGTCATGAGCGGTCAACTGGTGGGAAACCCTCTTATGCTACCTTGGCATCAAGGCTTCCAGAACCGAGGCCCTCGCTAAGCTTTCGCGCGATAATAGGGTTTGGAAATGAGGGGCTCGTTAGGAAATACAGAAAGAAATGCCGGCAGTCTACAACGCCAAAGAAGGCATAGAGGAAGGTTAGACTATTTTTTTTACCGTTAGTGACGTTACATTATTATTGATTTTTGTTCATTACGGGAGAAAGAAAGAAAGAAAAACAAGCGCCCATCGTGGGGACCGAACCCACGCCTTTCGATTAGATCTTGAATGCCTTACCAATTCGGCTATCTGGGCGACTGTGTTCTGCTTCACTTTCTGGGGTATTTATATTTACTACAACTGTATCTGACGCTTGAGGGTGGTAGCCAGCCCCACTAAGACTACACGGGGAGAAGGGGACGTTCTTTTTCAACCCCCGGGGCGTGACGCGAACGTCTACAGCCTGTCATGAGCGGTCAACTGGCAGGACACCCTCTTATGCTACCTTGGCATCAAGGCTGCCAGAACCGAGGCCCTCGCTAAGCTTTCGCGCGATAATAGTGTTTGGAAATGAGGGGCTCGTTAGGAAATACAGAAAGAAATGCCGGCAGTCTACAACGCCAAAGAAGGCATAGGGGAAGGTTAGACTATTTTTTTTACCGTTAGTGACGTTACATTATTATTGATTTTTGTTAATTACGGGAGAAAGAAAGAAAGAAAAACGCGCCCAGAGTGGGGACCGAACCCACGCCTTTCGATTAGATCTTGAATGCCTTACCAATTCGGCTATCTGGGCGACTGTGTTCTGCTTCACTTTCTGGGGTATTTATATTTACTACAACTGTATCTGACGCTTGAGGGTGGTAGCCAGCTACACTCAGACTACACGGGGAGAAGGGGACCTTCTTTTTGAACCCCCGGGGCGTGACGCGAACGTCTACAGCCTGTCAAGAGCGGTCAACTGGCGGGAAACCCTCTTATGCTACCTTGGCATCAAGGTTGCCAGAACCGAGGCTCTCGCTAAGCTTTCGCGCGATAATAGGGTTTGGAAATGAGGGGCTCGTTAGGAAATACAGAAAGAAATGCCGGCAGTCTACAACGCCAAAGAAGGCATAGGGGAAGGTTAGACTTTTTTTTTACCGTTAGTGACGTTGCATTATTATTGATTTTTGTTAATTACGGGAGAAAGAAAGAAAGAAAAACACGGGCCCAGAGTGGGGACCGAACTCACGCCTTTCGATTAGATCTCGAATGCCTTACCAATTCGGCTATCTGGGCGACTGTGTTCTGCTTCACTTTCTGGGGTATTTATATTTACTACAACGGTATCTGACGCTTGAGGGTGGTAGCCAGCGCCACTCAGACTACACAGGGAGAAGGGGACTCTCTTTTTCAACCCCCGGGGCGTGACGCGAACGTCTACAGCCTGTCATGAGCGGTCAACTGGCGGGAAACCCTCTCATGCTACCTTGGCATCAAGGCTGCCAGAACCGAGGCCCTCGCTAAGCTTTCGCGCGATAATAGGGTTTGGAAATGAGGGGCTCGTTAGGAAATACAGAAAGAAATGCCGGCAGTCTACAACGCCAAAGAAGGCATAGGGGAAGGTTAGACTATTTTTTTTACCGTTAGTGACGTTACATTATTATTGATTTTTGTTAATTACGGGAGAAAGAAAGAAAGAAAAACACGCGCCCACAGTGGGGACCGAACCCACGCCTTTCGATTAGATCTCGAATGCCTTACCAATTCGGGTATCTGGGCGACTGTGTTCTGCTTCACTTTCTGGGGTATTTATATTTACTACAACTGTATCTGACGCTTGAGGGTGGTAGCCAGCGCCACTCAGACTACACGGGGAGAAGGGGACCTTCTTTTTCAACCCCCGGGGCGTGACGCGAACGTCTACAGCCTGTCATGAGCGGTCAACTGGCGGGAAACCCTCTTATGCTACCTTGGCATCAAGGCTGCCAGAACCGAGGCCCTCGCTAAGCTTTCGCGCGATAATAGGGTTTGGAAATGAGAGGCTCGTTAGGAAATACAGAAAGAAATGCCGGCAGTCTCCAACGCCAAAGAAGGCATAGGGAAAGGTTAGAATATTTTTTTTTTACCGTTAGTGACGTTACATTATTATTGATTTTTGTTAATTACGGGAGAAAGAAAGAAAGAAAAACACGCGCCCAGAGTGGGGACCGAACCCACGCCTTTCGATTAGATCTCGAATGCCTTACCAATTCGGCTATCTGGGCGACTGTGTTCTGCTTCACTTTCTGGGGTATTTATATTTACTACAACTGTATCTGACGCTTGAGGGTGGTAGCCAGCGCCACTAAGACTACACGGGGAGAAGGGGACCTTCTTTTTTAACCCCCGTGGCGTTACGCGAACGTCTACAGCCTGTCATGAGCGGTCAAATGGCGGGAAACCCTCTTATGCTACCTTGGCATCAAGGCTGCCAGAACCGAGGCCCTCGCTAAGCTTTCGCGCGATAATAGGGTTTGGAAATGAGGGGCTCGTTAGGAAATATAGAAAGAAATGCCGGCAGTCTACAACGCCAAAGAAGGCATAGGGGAAGGTTAGACTATTTTTTTTACCGTTAGTGACGTTACATTATTATTGATTTTTTTTAATTACGGGAGAAAGAAAGAAAGAAAAACACGCGCCCAGAGTGGGGACCGAACCCACGCCTTTCGATTAAATCTCGAATGCCTTACCAATTTGGCTATCTGGGCGACTGTGTTCTGCTTCACTTTCTGGGGTATTTATATTTACTACAACTGTATCTGACGCTTGAGGGTGGTAGCCAGCGCCACTCAGACTACACGGGGAGAAGGGGACCTTCTTTTTCAACCCCCGGGGCGTGACGCGAACGTCTACAGCCTGTCAGGAGCGGTCAAATGGCGGGAAACCCTCTTATGCTACCTTGGCATCAAGGCTGCCAGAACCGAGGCCCTCGCTAAGCTTTCGCCCGATAATAGGGTTTGGAAATGAGGGGCTCGTTAGGAAATACAGAAAGAAATGCCGGAAGTCTACAACGCCAAAGAAGGCATAGGGGAAGGTTAGACTATTTTTTTTACCGTTAGTGACGTTACATTATTATTGATTTTTGTTAATTACGGGAGAAAGAAAGAAAGAAAAACACGCGCCCAGAGTGGGGACCGAACCCACGCCTTTCGATTAGATCTCGAATGCCTTACCAATTCGGCTATCTGGGCGACTGTGTTATGCTTCACTTTCTAGGGTATTTATATTTACTACAACTGTATCTGACGCTTGAGGGTGGTAGCCAGCGCAACTCAGACTACACGGGGAGAAGGGGACCTTCTTTTTCAACCCCCGGGGCGTGACGCGAACGTCTACAGCCTGTCAGGAGCGGTCAAATGGCGGGAAACCCTCTTATGCTACCTTGGCATCAAGGCTGCCAGAACCGAGGCCCTCGCTAAGCTTTCGCCCGATTATAGGGTTTGGAAATGAGGGGCTCGTTAGGAAATACAGAAAGAAATGCCGGAAGTCTACAACGCCAAAGAAGGCATAGGGGAAGGTTAGACTATTTTTTTTACCGTTAGTGACGTTACATTATTATTGATTTTTGTTAATTACGGGAGAAAGAAAGAAAGAAAAACACGCGCCCAGAGTGGGGACCGAACCCACGCCTTTCGATTAGATCTCGAATGCCTTACCAATTCGGCTATCTGGGCGACTGTGTTATGCTTCACTTTCTAGGGTATTTATATTTACTACAACTGTATCTGACGCTTGAGGGTGGTAGCCAGCGCAACTCAGACTACACGGGGAGAAGGGGACCTTCTTTTTCAACCCCCGGGGCGTGACGCGAACGTCTAAAGCCTGTCATGAGCGGTCAACTGGCGGGAAACCCTCTTATGCTACCTTGGCATCAAGGCTGCCAGAACCGAGGCCCTCGCTAAGCTTTCGCGCGATAATAGGGTTTGGAAATGAGGGGCTCGTTAGGAAATACAGAAAGAAATGCCGGCAGTCTACAACGCCAAAGAAGGCATAGGGGAAGGTTAGACTATTTTTTTTACCGTTAGTGACGTTACATTATTATTGATTTTTGTTCATTACGGGAGAAAGAAAGAAAGAAAAACACGCGCCCAGAGTGGGGACCGATCCCACGCCTTTCGATTAGATCTCGAATGCCTTACCAATTCGGCTATCTGGGCGACTGTGTTCTGCTTCACTTTCTGGGGTATTTATATTTACTACAACTGTATCTGACGCTTGAGGGTGGTAGACAGCGCCACTCAGTCTACACGGGGACAAGGGGACCTTCTTTTTCAACCCCCGGGGCGTGACGCGAACGTCTACAGCCTGTCATGAGCGGTCAACTGGCGGGAAACCCTCTTATGCTACCTTGGCATCAAGGCTGCCAGAACTGAGGCCCTCACTAAGCTTTCGCGCGATAATAGGGTTTGGAAATGAGGGGCTCGTTAGGAAATACAGAAAGAAATGCCGGCAGTCTACAACGCCAAAGAAGGCATAGGGGAAGGTTAGACTATTTTTTACCATTAGTGACGTTACATTATTATTGATTTTTGTTAATTACCGGAGAAAGAAAGAAAGAAAAACACGCGCCCAGAGTGGGGACCGAACCCACGCCTTTCGATTAGATCTCGAATGCCTTACCAATTCGGCTATCTGGGCGACTGTGTTCTGCTTCACTTTCTGGGGTATTTATATTTACTACAACTGTATCTGATGCTTGAGGGTGGTAGCCAGCGCCACTCAGACTACACGGGGAGAAGGGGACCTTCTTTTTCAACCCCCGGGGCGTGACGCGAACGTCTACAGCCTGTCATTACCGGTCAACTGGCGGGAAACCCTCTTATGCTACCTTGGCATCAAGGCTGCCAGAACCGAGGCCCTCGCTAAGCTTTCACGCGATAATAAGGTTTGCAAATGAGGGGCTCGGTAGGAAATACAGAAAGAAATGCCGGCAGTCTACAACGCCAAAGAAGGCATAGGGGAAGGTTAGACTATTTTTTTTTACCGTTAGTGACGTTACATTATTATTGATTTTTGTTATTACGGGAGAAAGAAAGAAAGAAAGAAAAACACGCGCCCAGAGTGGGGTCCGAACCCACGCCTTTCGATTAGATCTCGAATGCCTTACCAATTCGGCTATCTGGGCGATTGTGTTCTGCTTCACTTTCTGGGGTATTTATATTTACTACAACTGTATCTGACGCTTGAGGGTGGTAGCCAGCGCCACTCATACTACACGGGTTGAAGGGGACCTTCTTTTTCAACCCCCGGGGCGTGACGCGAACGTCTACAGCCTGTCATGAGCGGTCAACTGGCGGGAAACCCTCTTATGCTACCTTGGCATCAAGGCTGCCAGAACCGAGGCCCTCGCTAAGCTTTCGCGCGATAATAGGGTTTGGAAATGAGAGGCTCGTTAGGAAATACAGAAAGAAATGCCGGCAGTCTACAACGCCAAAGAAGGCATAGGGGAAGGTTAGAATATTTTTTTTTACCGTTAGTGATGTTACATTATTATTGATTTTTGTTCCTTACGGGAGAAAGAAAGAAAGAAAAACACGCGCCCAGAGTGGGGACCGAACCCACGCCTTTCGATTAAACCTCGAATGCCTTACCAATTCGGCTATCTGGGCGACTGTGTTCTGCTTCACTTTCTGGGGTATTTATATATACTACAACTGTATCTGACGCTTGAGGGTGGTAGCCAGCGCCACTAAGACTACACGGGGAGAAGGGGACCTTCTTTTTCAACCCCCGGGGCATGACGCGTACGTCTACAGCCTGTCAGGAGCGGTCAAATGGCGGGAAACCCTCTTATGCTACCTTGGCATCAAGTCTGCCAGAACCGAGGCCCTCGCTAAGCTTTCGCGCGATAATAGGGTTTGGAAATGAGGGGCTCGTTAGGAAATACAGAAAGAAATGCCGGCAGTCTACAACGCCAAAGAAGGCATAGGGGAAGGTTAGACTATTTTTTTTACCGTTAGTGACGTTACATTATTATTGATTTTTGTTAATTACGGGAGAAAGAAAGAAAGAAAAACACGCGCCCAGAGTGGGGACCGAACCCACGCCTTTCGATTAGATCTCGAATGGCTTACCAATTCGGCTATCTGGGCGACTGTGTTCTGCTTCACTTTCTGGGGTATTTATATATACTACAACTGTATCTGACGCTTGAGGGTGGTAGCCAGCCCCACTAAGACTACACGGGGAGAAGGGGACGTTCTTTTTCAACCCCCGGGGCGTGACGCGAACGTCTACAGCCTGTCATAAGCGGTCAACTGGCAGGACACCCTCTTATGCTACCTTGGCATCAAGGCTGCCAGAACCGAGGCCCTCGCTAAGCTTTCGCGCGATAATAGTGTTTGGAAATGAGGGGCTCGTTAGGAAATACAGAAAGAAATGCCGGCAGTCTACAACGCCAAAGAAGGCATAGGGGAAGGTTAGACTATTTTTTTTTACCGTTAGTGACGTTACATTATTATTGATTTTTGTTAATTACGGGAGAAAGAAAGAAAGAAAAACGCGCCCAGAGTGGGGACCGAACCCACGCCTTTCGATTAGATCTCGAATGCCTTACCAATTCGGCTATCTGGGCGACTGTGTTCTGCTTCACTTTCTGGGGTATTTATATTTACTACAACTGTATCTGACGCTTGAGGGTGGTAGCCAGCTACACTCAGACTACACGGGGAGAAGGGGACCTTCTTTTTGAACCCCCGGGGCGTGACGCGAACGTCTACAGCCTGTCATGAGCGGTCAACTGGCGGGAAACCCTCTTATGCTACCTTGGCATCAAGGCTGCCAGAACCGAGGCTCTCGCTAAGCTTTCGCGCGATAATAGGGTTTGGAAATGAGGGGCTCGTTAGGAAATACAGAAAGAAATGCCGGCAGTCTACAACGCCAAAGAAGGCATAGGGGAAGGTTAGACTTTTTTTTTACCGTTAGTGACGTTGCATTATTATTGATTTTTGTTAATTACGGGAGAAAGAAAGAAAGAAAAACACGGGCCCAGAGTGAGGACCGAACTCACGCCTTTCGATTAGATCTCGAATGCCTTACCAATTCGGCTATCTGGGCGACTGTGTTCTGCTTCACTTTCTGGGGTATTTATATTTACTACAACGGTATCTGACGCTTGAGGGTGGTAGCCAGCGCCACTCAGACTACACAGGGAGAAGGGGACTTTCTTTTCCAACCCCCGGGGCGTGACGCGAACGTCTACAGCCTGTCATGAGCGGTCAACTGGCGGGAAACCCTCTCATGCTACCTTGGCATCAAGGCTGCCAGAACCAAGGCCCTCGCTAATCTTTCGCGCGATAATAGGGTTTGGAAATGAGGGGCTCGCTAGGAAATACAGAAAGAAATGCCGGCAGTCTACAACGCCAAAGAAGGCATAGGGGAAGGTTAGACTATTTTTTTTACCGTTAGTGACGTTACATTATTATTGATTTTTGTTCATTACGGGAGAAAGAAAGAAAGAAAAACACGCGCCCAGAGTGGGGACCGAACCCACGCCTTTCGATTAGATCTCGAATGCCTTACCAATTCGGCTATCTGGGCGACTGTGTTCTGCTTCACTTTCTGGGGTATTTATATTTACTACAACTGTATCTGACGCTTGAGGGTGGTAGCCAGCGCCACTCAGACTACACGGGGAGAAGGGGACCTTCTATTTCCACCCCCGGGGCGTGACGCGAACGTCTACAGCCTGTCAGGAGCGGTCAAATGGCGGGAAACCCTCTTATGCTACCTTGGCATCAAGGCTGCCAGAACCGAGGCCCTCGCTAAGCTTTCGCGCGATAATAGGGTTTGGAAATGAGGGGCTCGTTAGGAAATACAGAAAGAAATGCCGGCAGTCTACAACGCCAAAGAAGGCATAGGGGAAGGTTAGACTATTTTTTTTACCGTTAGTGACGTTACATTATTATTGATTTTTGTTAATTACGGGAGAAAGAAAGAAAGAAAAACACGCGCCCACAGTGGGGACCGAACCCACGCCTTTCGATTAGATCTCGAATGCCTTACCAATTCGGGTATCTGGGCGACTGTGTTCTGCTTCACTTTCTGGGGTATTTATATTTACTACAACTGTATCTGACGCTTGAGGGTGGTAGCCAGCGCCACTCAGACTACACGGGGAGAAGGGGACCTTCTTTTTCAACCCCCGGGGCGTGACGCGAACGTCTACAGCCTGTCATGAGCGGTCAACTGGCGGGAAACCCTCTTATGCTACCTTGGCATCAAGGCTGCCAGAACCGAGGCCCTCGCTAAGCTTTCGCGCGATAATAGGGTTTGGAAATGAGAGGCTCGTTAGGAAATACAGAAAGAAATGCCGGCAGTCTACAACGCCAAAGAAGGCATAGGGAAAGGTTAGAATATTTTTTTTTTACCGTTAGTGACGTTACATTATTATTGATTTTTGTTAATTACGGGAGAAAGAAAGAAAGAAAAACGCGCCCAGAGTGGGGACCGAACCCACGCCTTTCGATTAAACCTCGAATGCCTTACCAATTCGGCTATCTGGGCGACTGTGTTCTGCTTCACTTTCTGGGGTATTTATATTTACTACAACTGTATCTGACGCTTGAGGGTGGTAGCCAGCGCCACTAAGACTACACGGGGAGAAGGGGACCTTCTTTTTCAACCCCCGGGGCATGACGCGTACGTCCACAGCCTGTCAGGAGCGGTCAAATGGCGGGAAACCCTCTTATGCTACCTTGGCATCAAGTCTGCCAGAACCGAGGCCCTCGCAAAGCTTTCGCGCGATAATAGGGTTTGGAAATGAGGGGCTCGTTAGGAAATACAGAAAGAAATGCCGGCAGTCTACAACGCCAAAGAAGGCATAGGGGAAGGTTAGACTATTTTTTACCATTAGTGACGTTACATTATTATTGATTTTTGTTAATTACCGGAGAAAGAAAGAAAGAAAAACACGCGCCCAGAGTGGGGACCGAACCCACGCCTTTCGATTAGATCTCGAATGCCTTACCAATTCGGCTATCTGGGCGACTGTGTTCTGCTTCACTTTCTGGGGTATTTATATTTACTACAACTGTATCTGATGCTTGAGGGTGGTAGCCAGCGCCACTCAGACTACACGGGGAGAAGGGGACCTTCTTTTTCAACCCCCGGGGCGTGACGCGAACGTCTACAGCCTGTCATTACCGGTCAACTGGCGGGAAACCCTCTTATGCTACCTTGGCATCAAGGCTGCCAGAACCGAGGCCCTCGCTAAGCTTTCACGCGATAATAAGGTTTGCAAATGAGGGGCTCGGTAGGAAATACAGAAAGAAATGCCGGCAGTCTACAACGCCAAAGAAGGCATAGGGGAAGGTTAGACTATTTTTTTTTACCGTTAGTGACGTTACATTATTATTGATTTTTGTTATTACGGGAGAAAGAAAGAAAGAAAGAAAAACACGCGCCCAGAGTGGGGTCCGAACCCACGCCTTTCGATTAGATCTCGAATGCCTTACCAATTCGGCTATCTGGGCGATTGTGTTCTGCTTCACTTTCTGGGGTATTTATATTTACTACAACTGTATCTGACGCTTGAGGGTGGTAGCCAGCGCCACTCATACTACACGGGTTGAAGGGGACCTTCTTTTTCAACCCCCGGGGCGTGACGCGAACGTCTACAGCCTGTCATGAGCGGTCAACTGGCGGGAAACCCTCTTATGCTACCTTGGCATCAAGGCTGCCAGAACCGAGGCCCTCGCTAAGCTTTCGCGCGATAATAGGGTTTGGAAATGAGAGGCTCGTTAGGAAATACAGAAAGAAATGCCGGCAGTCTACAACGCCAAAGAAGGCATAGGGGAAGGTTAGAATATTTTTTTTTACCGTTAGTGATGTTACATTATTATTGATTTTTGTTCCTTACGGGAGAAAGAAAGAAAGAAAAACACGCGCCCAGAGTGGGGACCGAACCCACGCCTTTCGATTAAACCTCGAATGCCTTACCAATTCGGCTATCTGGGCGACTGTGTTCTGCTTCACTTTCTGGGGTATTTATATATACTACAACTGTATCTGACGCTTGAGGGTGGTAGCCAGCGCCACTAAGACTACACGGGGAGAAGGGGACCTTCTTTTTCAACCCCCGGGGCATGACGCGTACGTCTACAGCCTGTCAGGAGCGGTCAAATGGCGGGAAACCCTCTTATGATACCTTGGCATCAAGTCTGCCAGAACCGAGGCCCTCGCTAAGCTTTCGCGCGATAATAGGGTTTGGAAATGAGGGGCTCGTTAGGAAATACAGAAAGAAATGCCGGCAGTCTACAACGCCAAAGAAGGCATAGGGGAAGGTTAGACTATTTTTTTTACCGTTAGTGACGTTACATTATTATTGATTTTTGTTAATTACGGGAGAAAGAAAGAAAGAAAAACACGCGCCCAGAGTGGGGACCGAACCCACGCCTTTCGTTTAGATCTCGAATGCCTTACCAATTCGGCTATCTGGGCGACTGTGTTCTGCTTCACTTTCTGGGGTATTTATATATACTACAACTGTATCTGACGCTTGAGGGTGGTAGCCAGCCCCACTAAGACTACACGGGGAGAAGGGGACGTTCTTTTTCAACCCCCGGGGCGTGACGCGAACGTCTACAGCCTGTCATAAGCGGTCAACTGGCAGGACACCCTCTTATGCTACCTTGGCATCAAGGCTGCCAGAACCGAGGCCCTCGCTAAGCTTTCGCGCGATAATAGTGTTTGGAAATGAGGGGCTCGTTAGGAAATACAGAAAGAAATGCCGGCAGTCTACAACGCCAAAGAAGGCATAGGGGAAGGTTAGACTATTTTTTTTTACCGTTAGTGACGTTACATTATTATTGATTTTTGTTAATTACGGGAGAAAGAAAGAAAGAAAAACGCGCCCAGAGTGGGGACCGAACCCACGCCTTTCGATTAGATCTCGAATGCCTTACCAATTCGGCTATCTGGGCGACTGTGTTCTGCTTCACTTTCTGGGGTATTTATATTTACTACAACTGTATCTGACGCTTGAGGGTGGTAGCCAGCTACACTCAGACTACACGGGGAGAAGGGGACCTTCTTTTTGAACCCCCGGGGCGTGACGCGAACGTCTACAGCCTGTCATGAGCGGTCAACTGGCGGGAAACCCTCTTATGCTACCTTGGCATCAAGGCTGCCAGAACCGAGGCTCTCGCTAAGCTTTCGCGCGATAATAGGGTTTGGAAATGAGGGGCTCGTTAGGAAATACAGAAAGAAATGCCGGCAGTCTACAACGCCAAAGAAGGCATAGGGGAAGGTTAGACTTTTTTTTTACCGTTAGTGACGTTGCATTATTATTGATTTTTGTTAATTACGGGAGAAAGAAAGAAAGAAAAACACGGGCCCAGAGTGGGGACCGAACTCACGCCTTTCGATTAGATCTCGAATGCCTTACCAATTCGGCTATCTGGGCGACTGTGTTCTGCTTCACTTTCTGGGGTATTTATATTTACTACAACGGTATCTGACGCTTGAGGGTGGTAGCCAGCGCCACTCAGACTACACAGGGAGAAGGGGACTTTCTTTTCCAACCCCCGGGGCGTGACGCGAACGTCTACAGCCTGTCATGAGCGGTCAACTGGCGGGAAACCCTCTCATGCTACCTTGGCATCAAGGCTGCCAGAACCAAGGCCCTCGCTAATCTTTCGCGCGATAATAGGGTTTGGAAATGAGGGGCTCGCTAGGAAATACAGAAAGAAATGCCGGCAGTCTACAACGCCAAAGAAGGCATAGGGGAAGGTTAGACTATTTTTTTTACCGTTAGTGACGTTACATTATTATTGATTTTTGTTCATTACGGGAGAAAGAAAGAAAGAAAAACACGCGCCCAGAGTGGGGACCGAACCCACGCCTTTCGATTAGATCTCGAATGCCTTACCAATTCGGCTATCTGGGCGACTGTGTTCTGCTTCACTTTCTGGGGTATTTATATTTACTACAACTGTATCTGACGCTTGAGGGTGGTAGCCAGCGCCACTCAGACTACACGGGGAGAAGGGGACCTTCTATTTCCACCCCCGGGGCGTGACGCGAACGTCTACAGCCTGTCAGGAGCGGTCAAATGGCGGGAAACCCTCTTATGCTACCTTGGCATCAAGGCTGCCAGAACCGAGGCCCTCGCTAAGCTTTCGCGCGATAATAGGGTTTGGAAATGAGGGGCTCGTTAGGAAATACAGAAAGAAATGCCGGCAGTCTACAACGCCAAAGAAGGCATAGGGGAAGGTTAGACTATTTTTTTTACCGTTAGTGACGTTACATTATTATTGATTTTTGTTAATTACGGGAGAAAGAAAGAAAGAAAAACACGCGCCCACAGTGGGGACCGAACCCACGCCTTTCGATTAGATCTCGAATGCCTTACCAATTCGGGTATCTGGGCGACTGTGTTCTGCTTCACTTTCTGGGGTATTTATATTTACTACAACTGTATCTGACGCTTGAGGGTGGTAGCCAGCGCCACTCAGACTACACGGGGAGAAGGGGACCTTCTTTTTCAACCCCCGGGGCGTGACGCGAACGTCTACAGCCTGTCATGAGCGGTCAACTGGCGGGAAACCCTCTTATGCTACCTTGGCATCAAGGCTGCCAGAACCGAGGCCCTCGCTAAGCTTTCGCGCGATAATAGGGTTTGGAAATGAGAGGCTCGTTAGGAAATACAGAAAGAAATGCCGGCAGTCTACAACGCCAAAGAAGGCATAGGGAAAGGTTAGAATATTTTTTTTTTACCGTTAGTGACGTTACATTATTATTGATTTTTGTTAATTACGGGAGAAAGAAAGAAAGAAAAACGCGCCCAGAGTGGGGACCGAACCCACGCCTTTCGATTAAACCTCGAATGCCTTACCAATTCGGCTATCTGGGCGACTGTGTTCTGCTTCACTTTCTGGGGTATTTATATTTACTACAACTGTATCTGACGCTTGAGGGTGGTAGCCAGCGCCACTAAGACTACACGGGGAGAAGGGGACCTTCTTTTTCAACCCCCGGGGCATGACGCGTACGTCCACAGCCTGTCAGGAGCGGTCAAATGGCGGGAAACCCTCTTATGCTACCTTGGCATCAAGTCTGCCAGAACCGAGGCCCTCGCAAAGCTTTCGCACGATAATAGGGTTTGGAAATGAGGGGCTCGTTAGGAAATACAGAAAGAAATGCCGGCAGTCTACAACGCCAAAGAAGGCATAGGGGAAGGTTAGACTATTTTTTTTACCGTTAGTGACGTTACATTATTATTGACTTTTGTTAATTACGGGAGAAAGAAAGAAAGAAAAACACGCGCCCAGAGTGGGGACCGAACCCACGCCTTTCGATTAGATCTCGAATGCCTTACCAATTCGGCTATCTGGGCGACTGTGTTCTGCTTCACTTTCTGGGGTATTTATATTTACTGCAACTGTATCTGATGCTTGACGGTGGTAGCCAGCGCCACTCAGACTACACGGGGAGAAGGGGACCTTCTTTTTTACCCCCGGGGCGTTACGCGAACGTCTACAGCCTGTCATGAGTGGTCAACTGGCAGGAAACCCTCTTATGCTACCTTGGCATCAAGGCTGCCAGAACCGAGGCCCTCGCTAAGCTTTCGCGCGATAATAGGGTTTGGAAATGAGGGGCTCGTTAGGAAATACAGAAAGAAATGCCGGCAGTCTACAACGCCAAAGAAGGCATAGGGGAAGGTTAGACTATTTTTTTTACCGTTAGTGACGTTACATTATTATTGATTTTTTTAATTACGGGAGAAAGAAAGAAAGAAAAACACGCGCCCAGAGTGGGGACCGAACCCACGCCTTTCGATTAAATCTCGAATGCCTTACCAATTTGGCTATCTGGGCGACTGTGTTCTGCTTCACTTTCTGGGGTATTTATATTTACTACAACTGTATCTGACGCTTGAGGGTGGTAGCCAGCGCCACTCAGACTACACGGGGAGAAGGGGACCTTCTTTTTCAACCCCCGGGGCGTGACGCGAACGTCTACAGCCTGTCAGGAGCGGTCAAATGGCGGGAAACCCTCTTATGCTACCTTGGCATCAAGGCTGCCAGAACCGAGGCCCTCGCTAAGCTTTCGCCCGATAATAGGGTTTGGAAATGAGGGGCTTGTTAGGAAATACAGAAAGAAATGCCGGAAGTCTACAACGCCAAAGAAGGCATAGGGGAAGGTTAGACTATTTTTTTTACCGTTAGTGACGTTACATTATTATTGATTTTTGTTAATTACGGGAGAAAGAAAGAAAGAAAAACACGCGCCCAGAGTGGGGACCGAACCCACGCCTTTCGATTAGATCTCGAATGCCTTACCAATTCGGCTATCTGGGCGACTGTGTTATGCTTCACTTTCTAGGGTATTTATATTTACTACAACTGTATCTGACGCTTGAGGGTGGTAGCCAGCGCAACTCAGACTACACGGGGAGAAGGGGACCTTCTTTTTCAACCCCCGGGGCGTGACGCGAACGTCTACAGCCTGTCATGAGCGGTCAACTGGCGGGAAACCCTCTTATGCTACCTTGGCATCAAGGCTGCCAGAACCGAGGCCCTCGCTAAGCTTTCGCGCGATAATAGGGTTTGGAAATGAGGGGCTCGTTAGGAAATACAGAAAGAAATGCCGGCAGTCTAAAACGCCAAAGAAGGCATAGGGGAAGGTTAGACTATTTTTTTTACCGTTAGTGACGTTACATTATTATTGATTTTTGTTCATTACGGGAGAAAGAAAGAAAGAAAAACACGCGCCCAGAGTGGGGACCGATCCCACGCCTTTCGATTAGATCTCGAATGCCTTACTAATTCGGCTATCTGGGCGACTGTGTTCTGCTTCACTTTCTGGGGTATTTATATTTACTACAACTGTATCTGACGCTTGAGGGTGGTAGACAGCGCCACTCAGACTACACGGGGACAAGGGGACCTTCTTTTTCAACCCCCGGGGCGTGACGCGAACGTCTACAGCCTGTCATGAGCGGTCAACTGGCGGGAAACCCTCTTATGCTACCTTGGCATCAAGGCTGCCAGAACTGAGGCCCTCACTAAGCTTTCGCGCGATAATAGGGTTTGGAAATGAGGGGCTCGTTAGGAAATACAGAAAGAAATGCCGGCAGTCTACAACGCCAAAGAAGGCATAGGGGAAGGTTAGACTATTTTTTACCATTAGTGACGTTACATTATTATTGATTTTTGTTAATTACCGGAGAAAGAAAGAAAGAAAAACACGCGCCCAGAGTGGGGACCGAACCCACGCCTTTCGATTAGATCTCGAATGCCTTACCAATTCGGCTATCTGGGCGACTGTGTTCTGCTTCACTTTCTGGGGTATTTATATTTACTACAACTGTATCTGATGCTTGAGGGTGGTAGCCAGCGCCACTCAGACTACACGGGGAGAAGGGGACCTTCTTTTTCAACCCCCGGGGCGTGACGCGAACGTCTACAGCCTGTCATTACCGGTCAACTGGCGGGAAAGCCTCTTATGCTACCTTGGCATCAAGGCTGCCAGAACCGAGGCCCTCGCTAAGCTTTCACGCGATAATAAGGTTTGCAAATGAGGGGCTCGGTAGGAAATACAGAAAGAAATGCCGGCAGTCTACAACGCCAAAGAAGGCATAGGGGAAGGTTAGACTATTTTTTTTTACCGTTAGTGACGTTACATTATTATTGATTTTTGTTATTACGGGAGAAAGAAAGAAAGAAAGAAAAACACGCGCCCAGAGTGGGGTCCGAACCCACGCCTTTCGATTAGATCTCGAATGCCTTACCAATTCGGCTATCTGGGCGACTGTGTTCTGCTTCACTTTCTGGGGTATTTATATTTACTACAACTGTATCTGACGCTTGAGGGTGTTAGCCAGCGCCACTCATACTACACGGGTTGAAGGGGACCTTCTTTTTCAACCCCCGGGGCGTGACGCGAACGTCTACAGCCTGTCATGAGCGGTCAACTGGCGGGAAACCCTCTTATGCTACCTTGGCATCAAGGCTGCCAGAACCGAGGCCCTCGCTAAGCTTTCGCGCGATAATAGGGTTTGGAAATGAGAGGCTCGTTAGGAAATACAGAAAGAAATGCCGGCAGTCTACAACGCCAAAGAAGGCATAGGGGAAGGTTAGAATATTTTTTTTTACCGTTAGTGATGTTACATTATTATTGATTTTTGTTAATTACGGGAGAAAGAAAGAAAGAAAAACACGCGCCCAGAGTGGGGACCGAACCCACGCCTTTCGATTAAACCTCGAATGCCTTACCAATTCGGCTATCTGGGCGACTGTGTTCTGCTTCACTTTCTGAGGTATTTATATTTACTACAACTGTATCTGACGCTTGAGGGTGGTAGCCAGCGCCACTAAGACTACACGGGGAGAAGGGGACCTTCTTTTTCAACCCCCGGGGCATGACGCGTACGTCTACAGCCTGTCAGGAGCGGTCAAATGGCGGGAAACCCTCTTATGCTACCTTGGCATCAAGTCTGCCAGAACCGAGGCCCTCGCTAAGCTTTCGCGCGATAATAGGGTTTGGAAATGAGGGGCTCGTTAGGAAATACAGAAAGAAATGCCGGCAGTCTACAACGCCAAAGAAGGCATAGGGGAAGGTTAGACTATTTTTTTTACCGTTAGTGACGTTACATTATTATTGATTTTTGTTAATTACGGGAGAAAGAAAGAAAGAAAAACACGCGCCCAGAGTGGGGACCGAACCCACGCCTTTCGATTAGATCTCGAATGCCTTACCAATTCGGCTATCTGGGCGACTGTGTTCTGCTTCACTTTCTGGGGTATTTATATTTACTACAACTGTATCTGACGCTTGAGGGTGGTAGCCAGCGCCACTCAGACTACACGGGGAGAAGGGGACCTTCTTTTTCAACCCCCGGGGCGTGACGCGAACGTCTACAGCCTGTCATGAGCGGTCAACCGGCGGGAAACCCTCTTATGCTACCTTGGCATCAAGGCTGCCAGAACCGAGGCCCTCGCTAAGCTTTCGCGCGATAATAGGGTTTGGAAATGAGGGGCTCGTTAGGAAATACAGAAAGAAATGCCGGCAGTCTACAACGCCAAAGAAGGCATAGGGGAAGGTTAGACTATTTTTTTTTACCGTTAGTGACGTTACATTATTATTGATTTTTGTTAATTACGGGAGAAAGAAAGAAAGAAAAACACGCGCCCAGAGTGGGGACCGAACCCACGCCTTTCGATTAGATCTCGAATGCCTTACCAATTCGGCTATCTGGGCGACTGTGTTCTGCTTCCCTTTCTGGGGTATTTATATTTACTGCAACTGTATCTGACGCTTGACGGTGGTAGCCAGCGCCACTCAGACTACACGGGGAGAAGGGGACCTTCTTTTTCAACCCCCGGGGCGTTACGCGAACGTCTACAGCCTGTCATGAGCGGTCAACTGGCGGGAAACCCTCTTATGCTACCTTGGCATCAAGGCTGCCAGAACCGAGGCCCTCGCTAAGCTTTCGCGCGATAATAGGGTTTGGAAATGAGGGGCTCGTTAGGAAATACAGAAAGAAATGCCGGCAGTCTACAACGCCAAAGAAGGCATAGGGGAAGGTTAGACTATTTTTTTTACCGTTAGTGACGTTACATTATTATTGATTTTTTTAATTACGGGAGAAAGAAAGAAAGAAAAACACGCGCCCAGAGTGGGGACCGAACCCACGCCTTTCGATTAAATCTCGAATGCCTTACCAATTTGGCTATCTGGGCGACTGTGTTCTGCTTCACTTTCTGGGGATTTATATTTACTACAACTGTATCTGACGCTTGAGGGTGGTAGCCAGCGCCACTCAGACTACACGGGGAGAAGGGGACCTTCTTTTTCAACCCCCGGGGCGTGACGCGAACGTCTACAGCCTGTCAGGAGCGGTCAAATGGCGGGAAACCCTCTTATGCTACCTTGGCATCAAGGCTGCCAGAACCGAGGCCCTCGCTAAGCTTTCGCCCGATAATAGGGTTTGGAAATGAGGGGCTCGTTAGGAAATACAGAAAGAAATGCCGGAAGTCTACAACGCCAAAGAAGGCATTGGGGAAGGTTAGACTATTTTTTTTACCGTTAGTGACGTTACATTATTATTGATTTTTGTTAATTACGGGAGAAAGAAAGAAAGAAAAACACGCGCCCAGAGTGGGGACCGAACCCACGCCTTTCGATTAGATCTCGAATGCCTTACCAATTCGGCTATCTGGGCGACTGTGTTATGCTTCACTTTCTAGGGTATTTATATTTACTACAACTGTATCTGACGCTTGAGGGTGGTAGCCAGCGCAACTCAGACTACACGGGGAGAAGGGGACCTTCTTTTTCAACCCCCGGGGCGTGACGCGAACGTCTACAGCCTGTCATGAGCGGTCAACTGGCGGGAAACCCTCTTATGCTACCTTGGCATCAAGGCTGCCAGAACCGAGGCCCTCGCTAAGCTTTCGCGCGATAATAGGGTTTGGAAATGAGGGGCTCTTTAGGAAATACAGAAAGAAATGCCGGCAGTCTACAACGCCAAAGAAGGCATAGGGGAAGGTTAGACTATTTTTTTACCATTAGTGACGTTACATTATTATTGATTTTTGTTAATTACCGGAGAAAAAAAGAAAAACACGCGCCCAGAGTGGGGACCGAACCCACGCCTTTCGATTAGATCTCGAATGCCTTACCAATTCGGCTATCTGGGCGACTGTGTTCTGCTTCACTTTCTGGGGTATTTATATTTACTACAACTGTATCTGATGCTTGAGGGTGGTAGCCAGCGCCACTCAGACTACACGGGGAGAAGGGGACCTTCTTTTTCAACCCCCGGGGCGTGACGCGAACGTCTACAGCCTGTCATTACCGGTCAACTGGCGGGAAACCCTCTTATGCTACCTTGGCATCAAGGCTGCCAGAACCGAGGCCCTCGCTAAGCTTTCACGCGATAATAGGGTTTGCAAATGAGGGGCTCGGTAGGAAATACAGAAAGAAATGCCGGCAGTCTACAACGCCAAAGAAGGCATAGGGGAAGGTTAGACTATTTTTTTTACCGTTAGTGACGTTACATTATTATTGATTTTTGTTAATTACGGGAGAAAGAAAGAAAGAAAGAAAAACACGCGCCCAGAGTGGGGACCGAACCCACGCCTTTCGATTAGATCTCGAATGCCTTACCAATTCGGCTATCTGGGCGACTGTGTTCTGCTTCACTTTCTGGGGTATTTATATTTACTACAACTGTATCTGACGCTTGAGGGTGGTAGCCAGCGCCACTCATACTACACGGGTTGAAGGGGACCTTCTTTTTCAACCCCCGGGGCGTGACGCGAACGTCTACAGCCTGTCATGAGCGGTCAACTGGCGGGAAACCCTCTTATGCTACCTTGGCATCAAGGCTGCCAGAACCGAGGCCCTCGCTAAGCTTTCGCGCGATAATAGGGTTTGGAAATGAGGGGCTCGTTAGGAAATACAGAAAGAAATGCCGGCAGTCTACAACGCCAAAGAAGGCATAGGGGAAGGTTAGACTATTTGTTTTACCGTTAGTGACGTTACATTATTATTGATTTTTGTTAATTACGGGAGAAAGAATGAAAGAAGAACACGCGCCCAGAGTGGGGACCGAACCCACGCCTTTCGATTAGATCTCGAATGCCTTACCAATTCGGCTATCTGGGCGACTGTGTTCTGCTTCACTTTCTGGGGTATTTATATTTACTAAAACTGTATCTGACGCTTGAGGGTGGTAGCCAGCGCCACTCAGACTACACGGGGAGAAGGGGACCTTCTTTTTCAACCCCCGGGGCGTGACGTGAACGTCTACAGCTTGTCAGGAGCGGTCAAATGGCGGGAAACCCTCTTATGCTACCTTGGCATCAAGGCTGCCAGAACCGAGGCCCTCGCTAAGCTTTCGCGCGATAATAGGGTTTGGAAATGAGGGGCTCGTTAGGAAATACAGAAAGAAATGCCGGAAGTCTACAACGCCAAAGAAGGCATAGGGGAAGGTTAAACTATTTTTTTTACCGTTAGTGACGTTCCATTATTATGGATTTTTGTTCATTACGGGAGAAAGAAAGAAAGAAAAACACGCGCCCAGAGTGGGGACCGAACCCACGCCTTTCGATTAGATCTCGAATGCCTTACCAATTCGGCTATCTGGGTGACTGTGTTCTGCTTCACTTTCTGGGGTATTTATATTTACTACAACTGTATCTGACGCTTGAGGGTGGTGGCCAGCGCCACTAAGACTACACGGGGAGAAGGGGACCTTCTTTTTCAACCCCCGGGGCATGACGCGTACGTCTACAGCCTGTCAGGAGCGGTCAAATGGCGGGAAACCCTCTTATGCTACCTTGGCATCAAGTCTGCCAGAACCGAGGCCCTCGCTAAGCTTTCGCGCAATAATAGGGTTTGGAAATGAGGGGCTCGTTAGGAAATACAGAAAGAAATGCCGGCAGTCTACAACGCCAAAGAAGGCATAGGGGAAGGTTAGACTATTTTTTTTACCGTTAGTGACGTTACATTATTATTGATTTTTGTTAATTACGGGAGAAAGAAAGAAAGAAAAACACGCGCCCAGAGTGGGGACCGAACCCACGCCTTTCGATTAGATCTCGAATGCCTTACCAATTCGGCTATCTGGGTGACTGTGTTCTGCTTCACTTTCTGGGGTATTTATATTTACTACAACTGTATCTGACGCTTGAGGGTGGTAGCCAGCGCCACTCAGACTACACGGGGAGAAGGGGACCTTCTTTTTCAACCCCCGGGGCGTGACGCGAACGTCTACAGCCTGTCATGAGCGGTCAACCGGCGGGAAACCCTCTTATGCTACCTTGGCATCAAGGCTGCCAGAACCGAGGCCCTCGCTAAGCTTTCGCGCGATAATAGGGTTTGGAAATGAGGGGCTCGTTAGGAAATACAGAAAGAAATGCCGGCAGTCTACAACGCCAAAGAAGGCATAGGGGAAGGTTAGACTATTTTTTTTTACCGTTAGTGACGTTACATTATTATTGATTTTTGTTAATTACGGGAGAAAGAAAGAAAGAAAAACACGCGCCCAGAGTGGGGACCGAACCCACGCCTTTCGATTAGATCTCGAATGCCTTACCAATTCGGCTATCTGGGCGACTGTGTTCTGCTTCCCTTTCTGGGGTATTTATATTTACTGCAACTGTATCTGACGCTTGACGGTGGTAGCCAGCGCCACTCAGACTACACGGGGAGAAGGGGACCTTCTTTTTCAACCCCCGGGGCGTTACGCGAACGTCTACAGCCTGTCATGAGCGGTCAACTGGCGGGAAACCCTCTTATGCTACCTTGGCATCAAGGCTGCCAGAACCGAGGCCCTCGCTAAGCTTTCGCGCGATAATAGGGTTTGGAAATGAGGGGCTCGTTAGGAAATACAGAAAGAAATGCCGGCAGTCTACAACGCCAAAGAAGGCATAGGGGAAGGTTAGACTATTTTTTTTACCGTTAGTGACGTTACATTATTATTGATTTTTTTAATTACGGGAGAAAGAAAGAAAGAAAAACACGCGCCCAGAGTGGGGACCGAACCCACGCCTTTCGATTAAATCTCGAATGCCTTACCAATTTGGCTATCTGGGCGACTGTGTTCTGCTTCACTTTCTGGGGTATATATATTTACTACAACTGTATCTGACGCTTGAGGGTGGTAGCCAGCGCCACTCAGACTACACGGGGAGAAGGGGACCTTCTTTTTCAACCCCCGGTGCGTGACGCGAACGTCTACAGCCTGTCAGGAGCGGTCAAATGGCGGGAAACCCTCTTATGCTACCTTGGCATCAAGGCTGCCAGAACCGAGGCCCTCGCTAAGCTTTCGCCCGATAATAGGGTTTGGAAATGAGGGGCTCGTTAGGAAATACAGAAAGAAATGCCGGAAGTCTACAACGCCAAAGAAGGCATAGGGGAAGGTTAGACTATTTTTTTTACCGTTAGTGACGTTACATTATTATTGATTTTTGGTAATTACGGGAGAAAGAAAGAAAGAAAAACACGCGCCCAGAGTGGGTACCGAACCCACGCCTTTCGATTAGATCTCGAATGCCTTACCAATTCGGCTATCTGGGCGACTGTGTTCTGCTTCACTTTCTAGGGTATTTATATTTACTACAACTGTATCTGACGCTTGAGGGTGGTAGCCAGCGCAACTCAGACTACACGGGGAGAAGGGGACCTTCTTTTTCAACCCCCGGGGCGTGACGCGAACGTCTACAGCCTGTCATGAGCGGTCAACTGGCGGGAAACCCTCTTATGCTACCTTGGCATCAAGGCTGCCAGAACCGAGGCCCTCGCTAAGCTTTCGCGCGATAATAGGGTTTGGAAATGAGGGGCTCGTTAGGAAATACAGAAAGAAATGCCGGCAGTCTACAACGCCAAAGAAGGCATAGGGGAAGGTTAGACTATTTTTTTACCATTAGTGACATTACATTATTATTGATTTTTGTTAATTACCGGAGAAAGAAAGAAAAACACGCGCCCAGAGTGGGGACCGAACCCACGCCTTTCGATTAGATCTCGAATGCCTTACCAATTCGGCTATCTGGGCGACTGTGTTCTGCTTCACTTTCTGGGGTATTTATATTTACTACAACTGTATCTGATGCTTGAGGGTGGTAGCCAGCGCCACTCAGACTACACGGGGAGAAGGGGACCTTCTTTTTCAACCCCCGGGGCGTGACGCGAACGTCTACAGCCTGTCATTACCGGTCAACTGGCGGGAAACCCTCTTATGCTACCTTGGCATCAAGGCTGCCAGAACCGAGGCCCTCGCTAAGCTTTCGCGCGATAATAGGGTTTGGAAATGAGGGGCTCGTTAGGAAATACAGAAAGAAATGCCGGCAGTCTACAACGCCAAAGAAGGCATAGGGGGAAGGTTAGACTATTTTTTTTACCGTTAGTGACGTTACATTATTATTGATTTTTGTTCATTACGGGAGAAAGAAAGAAAGAAAAACACGCGCCCAGAGTGGGGACCGAACCCACGCCTTTCGATTAGATCTCGAATGCCTTACCAATTCGGCTATCTGGGCGACTGTGTTCTGCTTCACTTTCTGGGGTATTTATATACACTACAACTGTATCTGACGCTTGAGGGTGGTAGCCAGCGCCACTCAGACTACACGGGGAGAAGGGGACCTTCTATTTCCACCCCCGGGGCGTGACGCGAACGTCTACAGCCTGTCAGGAGCGGTCAAATGGCGGGAAACCCTCTTATGCTACCTTGGCATCAAGGCTGCCAGAACCGAGGCCCTCGCTAAGCTTTAGCGCGATAAATAGGGTTTGGAAATGAGGGGCTCGTTAGGAAATACAGAAAGAAATGCCGGCAGTCTACAACGCCAAAGAAGGCCTAGGGGAAGGTTAGACTATTTTTTTTACCGTTAGTGACGTTACATTATTATTGATTTTTGTTAATTACGGGAGAAAGAAAGAAAGAAAAACACGCGCCCAGAGTGGGGACCGAACCCACGCCTTTCGATTAGATCTCGAATGCCTTACCAATTCGGGTATCTGGGCGACTGTGTTCTGCTTCACTTTCTGGGGTATTTATATTTACTACAACTGTATCTGACGCTTGAGGGTGGTAGCCAGCGCCACTCAGACTACACGGGGAGAAGGGGACCTTCTTTCTCAACCCCCGGGGCGTGACGCGAACGTCTACAGCCTGTCATGAGCGGTCAACTGGCGGGAAACCCTCTTATGCTACCTTGGCATCAAGGCTGCCAGAACCCAGGCCCTCGCTAAGCTTTCGCGCGATAATAGGGTTTGGAAATGAGGGGCTCGTTGGGAAATACAGAAAGAAATGCCGGCCGTCTACAACGCCAAAGAAGGCATAGGGGAAGGTTAGAATATTTTTTTTACCGTTAGTGACGTTACATTATTATTGATTTTTGTTAATTACGGGAGAAAGAAAGAAAGAAAAACACGCGCCCAGAGTGGGGACCGAACCCACGCCTTTCGATTAAACCTCGAATGCCTTACCAATTCGGCTATCTGGGCGACTGTGTTCTGCTTCACTTTCTGGGGTATTTATATTTACTACAACTGTATCTGACGCTTGAGGGTGGTGGCCAGCGCCACTAAGACTACACGGGGAGAAGGGGACCTTCTTTTTCAACCCCCGGGGCATGACGCGTACGTCTACAGCCTGTCAGGAGCGGTCAAATGGCGGGAAACCCTCTTATGCTACCTTGGCATCAAGTCTGCCAGAACCGAGGCCCTCGCTAAGCTTTCGCGCGATAATAGGGTTTGGAAATGAGGGGCTCGTTAGGAAATACAGAAAGAAATGCCGGCAGTCTACAACGCCAAAGAAGGCATAGGGGAAGGTTAGACTATTTTTTTTATCGTTAGTGACGTTACATTATTATTGATTTTTGTTAATTACGGGAGAAAGAAAGAAAGAAAAACACTCGCCCAGAGTGGGGACCGAACCCACGCCTTTCGATTAGATCTCGAATGCCTTACCAATTCGGCTATCTGGGCGACTGTGTTCTGCTTCACTTTCTGGGGTATTTATATTTACTAAAACTGTATCTGACGCTTGAGGGTGGTAGCCAGCGCCACTCAGACTACACGGGGAGAAGGGGACCTTCTTTTTCAACCCCCGGGGCGTGACGCGAACGTCTACAGCCTGTCAGGAGCGGTCAAATGGCGGGAAACCCTCTTATGCTACCTTGGCATCAAGGCTGCCAGAACCGAGGCCCTCGCTAAGCTTTCGCGCGATAATAGGGTTTGGAAATGAGGGGCTCGTTAGGAAATACAGAAAGAAATGCCGGAAGTATACAACGCCAAAGAAGGCATAGGGGAAGGTTAGACTATTTTTTTTTACCGTTAGTGACGTTCCATTATTATTGATTTTTGTTCATTACGGGAGAAAGAAAGAAAGAAAAACACGCGCCCAGAGTGGGGACCGAACCCACGCCTTTCGATTAGATCTCGAATGCCTTACCAATTCGGCTATCTGGGTGACTGTGTTCTGCTTCACTTTCTGGGGTATTTATATTTACTACAACTGTATCTGACGCTTGAGGGTGGTAGCCAGCGCCACTCAGACTACACGGGGAGAAGGGGACCTTCTTTTTCAACCCCCGGGGCGTGACGCGAACGTCTACAGCCTGTCATGAGCGGTCAACTGGTGGGAAACCCTCTTATGCTACCTTGGCATCAAGGCTTCCAGAACCGAGGCCCTCGCTAAGCTTTCGCGCGATAATAGGGTTTGGAAATGAGGGGCTCGTTAGGAAATACAGAAAGAAATGCCGGCAGTCTACAACGCCAAAGAAGGCATAGAGGAAGGTTAGACTATTTTTTTTACCGTTAGTGACGTTACATTATTATTGATTTTTGTTAATTACGGCAGAAAGACAGAAAGAAAAACAAGCGCCCATCGTGGGGACCGAACCCACGCCTTTCGATTAGATCTCGAATGCCTTACCAATTCGGCTATCTGGGCGACTGTGTTCTGCTTCACTTTCTGGGGTATTTATATTTACTACAACTGTATCTGACGCTTGAGGGTGGTAGCCAGCCCCACTAAGACTACACGGGGAGAAGGGGACGTTCTTTTTCAACCCCCGGGGCGTGACGCGAACGTCTACAGCCTGTCATAAGCGGTCAACTGGCAGGACACCCTCTTATGCTACCTTGGCCTCAAGGCTGCCAGAACCGAGGCCCTCGCTAAGCTTTCGCGCGATAATAGTGTTTGGAAATGAGGGGCTCGTTAGGAAATACAGAAAGAAATGCCGGCAGTCTACAACGCCAAAGAAGGCATAGGGGAAGGTTAGACTATTTTTTTTACCGTTAGTGACGTTACATTATTATTGATTTTTGTTAATTACGGGAGAAAGAAAGAAAGAAAAACGCGCCCAGAGTGGGGACCGAACCCACACCTTTCGATTAGATCTCGAATGCCTTACCAATTCGGCTATCTGGGCGACTGTGTTCTGCTTCACTTTCTGGGGTATTTATATATACTACAACTGTATCTGACGCTTGAGGGTGGTAGCCAGCCCCACTAAGACTACACGGGGAGAAGGGGACGTTCTTTTTCAACCCCCGGGGCGTGACGCGAACGTCTACAGCCTGTCATAAGCGGTCAACTGGCAGGACACCCTCTTATGCTACCTTGGCATCAAGGCTGCCAGAACCGAGGCCCTCGCTAAGCTTTCGCGCGATAATAGTGTTTGGAAATGAGGGGCTCGTTAGGAAATACAGAAAGAAATGCCGGCAGTCTACAACGCCAAAGAAGGCATAGGGGAAGGTTAGACTATTTTTTTTACCGTTAGTGACGTTACATTATTATTGATTGTTGTTAATTACGGGAGAAAGAAAGAAAGAAAAACGCGCCCAGAGTGGGGACCGAACCCACGCCTTTCGATTAGATCTCGAATGCCTTACCAATTCGGCTATCTGGGCGACTGTGTTCTGCTTCACTTTCTGGGGTATTTATATTTACTACAACTGTATCTGACGCTTAAGGGTGGTAGCCAGCGCCACTCAGACTACACGGGGAGAAGGGGACCTTCTATTTCCACCCCCGGGGCGTGACGCGAACGTCTACAGCCTGTCAGGAGCGGTCAAATGGCGGGAAACCCTCTTATGCTACCTTGGCATCAAGGCTGCCAGAACCGAGGCCCTCGCTAAGCTTTCGCGCGATAATAGGGTTTGGAAATGAGGGGCTCGTTAGGAAATACAGAAAGAAATGCCGGCAGTCTACAACGCCAAAGAAGGCATAGGGGAAGGTTAGACTATTTTTTTTACCGTTAGTGACGTTACATTATTATTGATTTTTGTTAATTACGGGAGGAAGAAAGAAAGAAAAACGCGCCCAGAGTGGGGACCGAACCCACGCCTTTCGATTAGATCTCGAATGCCTTAGCAATTCGGGTATCTGGGCGACTGTGTTCTGCTTCACTTTCTGGGGTATTTATATTTACTACAACTGTATCTGACGCTTGAGGGTGGTAGCCAGCGCCACTCAGACTACACGGGGAGAAGGGGACCTTCTTTCTCAACCCCCGGGGCGTGACGCGAACGTCTACAGCCTGTCATGAGCGGTCAACTGGCGGGAAACCCTCTCATGCTACCTTGGCATCAAGGCTGCCAGAACCGAGGCCCTCGCTAAGCTTTCGCGCGATAATAGGGTTTGGAAATGAGGGGCTCGTTAGGAAATACAGAAAGAAATGCCGGCAGTCTACAACGCCAAAGAAGGCATAGGGGAAGGATAGAATATTTTTTTTACCGTTAGTGACGTTACATTATTATTGATTTTTGTTAATTACGGGAGAAAGAAAGAAAGAAAAACACGCGCCCAGAGTGGGGACCGAACCCACGCCTTTCGATTAAACCTCGAATGCCTTACCAATTCGGCTATCTGGGCGACTGTGTTCTGCTTCACTTTCTGGGGTATTTATATTTACTACAACTGTATCTGACGCTTGAGGGTGGTGGCCAGCGCCACTAAGACTACACGGGGAGAAGGGGACCTTCTTTTTCAACCCCCGGGGCATGACGCGTACGTCTACAGCCTGTCAGGAGCGGTCAAATGGCGGGAAACCCTCTTAGCTACATTGGCATCAAGTCTGCCAGAACCGAGGCCCTCGCTAAGCTTTCGCGCGATAATAGGGTTTGGAAATGAGGGGCTCGTTAGGAAATACAGAAAGAAATGCCGGCAGTCTACAACGCCAAAGAAGGCATAGGGGAAGGTTAGACTATTTTTTTTACCGTTAGTGACGTTACATTATTATTGATTTTTGTTAATTACTGGAGAAAGAAAGAAAGAAAAACACGCGCCCAGAGTGGGGACCGAACCCACGCCTTTCGATTAGATCTCGAATGCCTTACCAATTCGGCTATCTGGGCGACTGTGTTCTGCTTCACTTTCTGGGGTATTTATATTTACTAAAACTGTATCTGACGCTTGAGGGTGGTAGCCAGCGCCACTCAGACTACACGGGGAGAAGGGGACCTTCTTTTTCAACCCCCGGGGCGTGACGCGAACGTCTACAGCCTGTCAGGAGCGGTCAAATGGCGGGAAACCCTCTTATGCTACCTTGGCATCAAGGCTGCCAGAACCGAGGCCCTCGCTAAGTTTTCGCGCGATAATAGGGTTTGGAAATGAGGGGCTCGTTAGGAAATACAGAAAGAAATGCCGGAAGTCTACAACGCCAAAGAAGGCATAGGGGAAGGTTAGACTATTTTTTTTTACCGTTAGTGACGTTCCATTATTATTGATTTTTGTTCATTACGGGAGAAAGAAAGAAAGAAAAACACGCGCCCAGAGTGGGGACCGAACCCACGCGTTTCGATTAGATCTCGAATGCCTTACCAATTCGGCTATCTGGGCGACTGTGTTCTGCTTCACTTTCTGGGGTATTTATATTTACTACAACTGTATCTGACGCTTGAGGGTGGTAGCCAGCCCCACTAAGACTACACGGGGAGAAGGGGACGTTCTTTTTCAACCCCCGGGGCGTGACGCGAACGTCTACAGCCTGTCCTAAGCGGTCAACTGGCAGGACACCCTCTTATGCTACCTTGGCATCAAGGCTGCCAGAACCGAGGCCCTCGCTAAGCTTTCGCGCGATAATAGTGTTTGGAAATGAGGGGCTCGTTAGGAAATACAGAAAGAAATGCCGGCAGTCTACAACGCCAAAGAAGGCATAGGGGAAGGTTAGACTATTTTTTTTTACCGTTAGTGACGTTACATTATTATTGATTTTTGTTAATTACGGGAGAAAGAAAGAAAGAAAAACGCGCCCAGAGTGGGGACCGAACCCACGCCTTTCGATTAGATCTCCAATGCCTCACCAATTCGGATATCTGGGCGACTGTGTTCTGCTTCACTTTCTGGGGTATTTATATTTACTACAACTGTATCTGACGCTTGAGGGTGGTAGCCAGCTACACTCAGACTACACGGGGAGAAGGGGACCTTCTTTTTGAACCCCCGGGGCGTGACGCGAACGTCTACAGCCTGTAATGAGCGGTCAACTGGCGGGAAACCCTCTTATGCTACCTTGGCATCAAGGCTGCCAGAACCGAGGCCCTCGCTAAGCTTTCGCGCGATAATAGGGTTTGGAAATGATGGGCTCGTTAGGAAATACAGAAAGAAATGCCGGCAGTCTACAACGCCAAAGAAGGCATAGGGGAAGGTTAGACTTTTTTTTTACCGTTAGTGACGTTGCATTATTATTGATTTTTGTTAATTACGGGAGAAAGAAAGAAAGAAAAACACGCGCCCAGAGTGGGGACCGAACTCACGCCTTTCGATTAGATCTCGAATGCCTTACCAATTCGGCTATCTGGGCGACTGTGTTCTGCTTCACTTTCTGGGGTATTTATATTTACTACAACTGTATCAGACGCTTGAGGGTGGTAGCCAGCGCCACTCAGACTACACAGGGAGAAGGGGACTTTCTTTTTCAACCCCCGGGGCGTGACGCGAACGTCTACAGCCTGTCATGAGCGGTCAACTGGCGGGAAACCCTCTCATGCTACCTTGGCATCAAGGCTGCCAGAACCAAGGCCCTCGCTAAGCTTTCGCGCGATAATAGGGTTTGGAAATGAGGGGCTCGTTAGGAAATACAGAAAGAAATGCCGGCAGTCTACAACGCCAAAGAAGGCATAGGGGAAGGTTAGACTATTTTTTTACCGTTAGTGACGTTACATTATTATTGATTTTTGTTCATTACGGGAGAAAGAAAGAAAGAAAAACACGCGCCCAGAGTGGGGACCGAACCCACGCCTTTCGATTAGATCTCGAATGCCTAACCAATTCGGCTATCTGGGCGACTGTGTTCTGCTTCACTTTCTGGGGTATTTATATTTACTACAACTGTATCTGACGCTTGAGGGTGGTAGCCAGCGCCACTCAGACTACACGGGGAGAAGGGGACCTTCTATTTCCACCCCCGGGGCGTGACGCGAACGTCTACAGCCTGTCAGGAGCGGTCAAATGGCGGGAAACCCTCTTATGCTACCTTGGCATCAAGGCTGCCAGAACCGAGGCCCTCGCTAAGTTTTCGCGCGATAATAGGGTTTGGAAATGAGGGGCTCGTTAGGAAATACAGAAAGAAATGCCGGCAGTCTACAACGCCAAAGAAGGCATAGGGGAAGGTTAGACTATTTTTTTTACCGTTAGTGACGTTACATTATTATTGATTTTTGTTAATTACGGGAGAAAGAAAGAAAGAAAAACACGCGCCCAGAGTGGGGACCGAACCCACGCCTTTCGATTAGATCTCGAATGCCTTACCAATTCGGGTATCTGGGCGACTGTGTTCTGCTTCTCTTTCTGGGGTATTTATATTTACTACAACTGTATCTGACGCTTGAGGGTGGTAGCCAGCGCCACTCTGACTACACGGGGAGAAGGGGACCTTCTTTCCCAACCCCCGGGGCGTGACGCGAACGTCTACAGCCTGTCATGAGCGGTCAACTGGCGGGAAACCCTCTTATGCTACCTTGGCATCAAGGCTGCCAGAACCGAGGCCCTCGCTAAGCTTTCGCGCGATAATAGGGTTTGGAAATGAGGGGCTCGTTAGGAAATACAGAAAGAAATGTCGGCAGTCTACAACGCCAAAGAAGGCATAGGGGAAGGTTAGAATATTTTTTTTTACCGTTAGTGACGTTACATTATTATTGATTTTTGTTAATTACGGGAGAAAGAAAGAAAGAAAAACACGCGCCCAGAGTGGGGACTGAACCCACGCCTTTCGATTAAACCTCGAATGCCTTACCAATTCGGCTATCTGGGCGACTGTGTTCTGCTTCACTTTCTGGGGTATTTATATTTACTACAACTGTATCTGACGCTTGAGGGTGGTGGCCAGCGCCACTAAGACTACACGGGGAGAAGGGGACCTTCTTTTTCAACCCCCGGGGCATGACGCGTACGTCTACAGCCTGTCAGGAGCGGTCAAATGGCGGGAAACCCTCTTATGCTACCTTGGCATCAAGTCTTCCAGAACCGAGGCCCTCGCTAAGCTTTCGCGCGATAATAGGGTTTGGAAATGAGGGGCTCGTTAGGAAATACAGAAAGAAATGCCGGCAGTCTACAACGCCAAAGAAGGCATAGGGGAAGGTTAGACTATTTTTTTTACCGTTACTGACGTTACATTATTATTGATTTTTGTTAATTACGGGAGAAAGAAAGAAAGAAAAACACGCGCCCAGAGTGGGGACCGAACCCACGCCTTTTGATTAGATCTCGAATGCCTTACCAATTCGGCTATCTGGGCGACTGTGTTCTGCTTCACTTTCTGGGGTATTTATATTTACTAAAACTGTATCTGACACTTGAGGGTGGTAGCCAGCGCCACTCAGACTACACGGGGAGAAGGGGACCTTCTTTTTCAACCCCCGGGGCGTGACGCGAACGTCTACAGCCTGTCAGGAGCGGTCAAATGGCGGGAAACCCTCTTATGCTACCTTGGCATCAAGGCTGCCAGAACCGAGGCCCTCGCTAAGCTTTCGCGCGATAATAGGGTTTTGAAATGAGGGGCTCGTTAGGAAATACAGAAAGAAATGCCGGAAGTCTACAACGCCAAAGAAGGCATAGGGGAAGGTTAGACTATTTTTTTTACCGTTAGTGACGTTCCATTATTATTGATTTTTGTTCATTACGGGAGAAAGAAAGAAAGAAAAACACGCGCCCAGAGTGGGGACCGAACCCACGCCTTTCGATTAGATCTCGAATGCCTTACCAATTCGGCTATCTGGGTGACTGTGTTCTGCTTCACTTTCTGGGGTATTTATATTTACTACAACTGTATCTGACGCTTGAGGGTGGTAGCCAGCGCCACTCAGACTACACGGGGAGAAGGGGACCTTCTTTTTCAACCCCCGGGGCGTGACGCGAACGTCTACAGCCTGTCATGAGCGGTCAACTGGTGGGAAACCCTCTTATGCTACCTTGGCATCAAGGCTTCCAGAACCGAGGCCCTCGCTAAGCTTTCGCGCGATAATAGGGTTTGGAAATGAGGGGCTCGTTAGGAAATACAGAAAGAAATGCCGGCAGTCTACAACGCCAAAGAAGGCATAGAGGAAGGTTAGACTATTTTTTTTACCGTTAGTGACGTTACATTATTATTGATTTTTGTTAATTACGGCAGAAAGACAGAAAGAAAAACAAGCGCCCATCGTGGGGACCGAACCCACGCCTTTCGATTAGATCTCGAATGCCTTACCAATTCGGCTATCTGGGCGACTGTGTTCTGCTTCACTTTCTGGGGTATTTATATTTACTACAACTGTATCTGACGCTTGAGGGTGGTAGCCAGCGCCACTCAGACTACACGGGGAGAAGGGGACCTTCTATTTCCACCCCCGGGGCGTGACGCGAACGTCTACAGCCTGTCAGGAGCGGTCAAATGGCGGGAAACCCTCTTATGCTACCTTGGCATCAAGGCTGCCAGAACCGAGGCCCTCGCTAAGCTTTCGCGCGATAATAGGGTTTGGAAATGAGGGGCTCGTTAGGAAATACAGAAAGAAATGCCGGCAGTCTACAACGCCAAAGAAGGCATAGGGGAAGGTTAGACTATTTTTTTTACCGTTAGTGACGTTACATTATTATTGATTTTTGTTAATTACGGGAGAAAGAAAGAAAGAAAAACACGCGCCCAGAGTGGGGACCGAACCCACGCCTTTCGATTAGATCTCGAATGCCTTACCAATTCGGGTATCTGGGCGACTGTGTTCTGCTTCACTTTCTGGGGTATTTATATTTACTACAACTGTATCTGACGCTTGAGGGTGGTAGCCAGCGCCACTCAGACTACACGGGGAGAAGGGGACCTTCTTACTCAACCCCCGGGGCGTGAGGCGAACGTCTACAGCCTGTCATGAGCGGTCAACTGGCGGGAAACCCTGTTATGCTACCTTGGCATCAAGGCTGCCAGAACCGAGGCCCTCGCTAAGCTTTCGCGCGATAATAGGGTTTGGAAATGAGGGGCTCGTTAGGAAATACAGAAAGAAATGCGGCAGTCTACAACGCCAAAGAAGGCATTAGGGAAGGTTAGAATATTTTTTTTTACCGTTAGTGACGTTACATTATTATTGATTTTTGTTAATTACGGGAGAAAGAAAGAAAGAAAAACACGCGCCCAGAGTGGGGACCGAACCCACGCCTTTCGATTAAACCTCGAATGCCTTACCAATTCGGCTATCTGGGCGACTGTGTTCTGCTTCACTTTCTGGGGTATTTATATTTACTACAACTGTATCTGACGCTTGAGGGTGGTGGCCAGCGCCACTAAGACTACACGGGGAGAAGGGGACCTTCTTTTTCAACCCCTGGGGCATGACGCGTACGTCTACAGCCTGTCAGGAGCGGTCAAATGGCGGGAAACCCTCTTATGCTACCTTGGCATCAAGTCTGCCAGAACCGAGGCCCTCGCTAAGCTTTCGCGTGATAATAGGGTTTGGAAATGAGGGGCTCGTTAGGAAATACAGAAAGAAATGCCGGCAGTCTACAACGCCAAAGAAGGCATAGGGGAAGGTTAGACTATTTTTTTTTACCGTTAGTGACGTTACATTATTATTGATTTTTGTTAATTACGGGAGAAAGAAAGAAAGAAAAACACGCGCCCAGAGTGGGGACCGAACCCACGCCTTTCGATTAGATCTCGAATGCCTTACCAATTCGGCTATCTGGGCGACTGTGTTCTGCTTCACTTTCTGGGGTATTTATATATACTACAACTGTATCTGACGCTTGACGGTGGTAGCCAGCGCCACTCAGACTACACGGGGAGAAGGGGACCTTCTTTTTCAACCCCCGGGGCGTGACGCGAACGTCTACAGCCTGTCATGAGCGGTCACCCGGCGGGAAACCCTCTTATGCTACCTTGGCATCAAGGCTGCCAGAACCGAGGCCCTCGCTAAGCTTTCGCGCGATAATAGGGTTTGGAAATGAGGGGCTCGTTAGGAAATACAGAAAGAAATGCCGGCAGTCTACAACGCCAAAGAAGGCATAGGGGAAGGTTAGACTATTTTTTTTTACCGTTAGTGACGTTACATTATTATTGATTTTTGTTCATTACGGGAGAAAGAAAGAAAGAAAAACACGCGCCCAGAGTGGGGACCGAACCCACGCCTTTCGATTAGATCTCGAATGCCTTACCAATTCGGCTATCTGGGCGACTGTGTTCTGCTTCACTTTCTGGGGTATTTATATTTACTACAACTGTATCTGACGCTTGACGGTGGTAGCCAGCGCCACTGAGACTACACGGGGAGAAGGGGACCTTCTTTTTCAACCCCCGGGGCGTGACGCGAACGTCTACAGCCTGTCATGAGCGGTCAACTGGCGGGAAACCCTGTTATGCTACCTTGGCATCAAGGCTGCCAGAACCGAGGCCCTCGCTAAGCTTTCGCGCGATAATAGGGTTTGGAAATGAGGGGCTCGTTAGGAAATACAGAAAGAAATGCGGCAGTCTACAACGCCAAAGAAGGCATTAGGGAAGGTTAGAATATTTTTTTTTACCGTTAGTGACGTTACATTATTATTGATTTTTGTTAATTACGGGAGAAAGAAAGAAAGAAAAACACGCGCCCAGAGTGGGGACCGAACCCACGCCTTTCGATTAAACCTCGAATGCCTTACCAATTCGGCTATCTGGGCGACTGTGTTCTGCTTCACTTTCTGGGGTATTTATATTTACTACAACTGTATCTGACGCTTGAGGGTGGTGGCCAGCGCCACTAAGACTACACGGGGAGAAGGGGACCTTCTTTTTCAACCCCTGGGGCATGACGCGTACGTCTACAGCCTGTCAGGAGCGGTCAAATGGCGGGAAACCCTCTTATGCTACCTTGGCATCAAGTCTGCCAGAACCGAGGCCCTCGCTAAGCTTTCGCGTGATAATAGGGTTTGGAAATGAGGGGCTCGTTAGGAAATACAGAAAGAAATGCCGGCAGTCTACAACGCCAAAGAAGGCATAGGGGAAGGTTAGACTATTTTTTTTTACCGTTAGTGACGTTACATTATTATTGATTTTTGTTAATTACGGGAGAAAGAAAGAAAGAAAAACACGCGCCCAGAGTGGGGACCGAACCCACGCCTTTCGATTAGATCTCGAATGCCTTACCAATTCGGCTATCTGGGCGACTGTGTTCTGCTTCACTTTCTGGGGTATTTATATATACTACAACTGTATCTGACGCTTGACGGTGGTAGCCAGCGCCACTCAGACTACACGGGGAGAAGGGGACCTTCTTTTTCAACCCCCGGGGCGTGACGCGAACGTCTACAGCCTGTCATGAGCGGTCACCCGGCGGGAAACCCTCTTATGCTACCTTGGCATCAAGGCTGCCAGAACCGAGGCCCTCGCTAAGCTTTCGCGCGATAATAGGGTTTGGAAATGAGGGGCTCGTTAGGAAATACAGAAAGAAATGCCGGCAGTCTACAACGCCAAAGAAGGCATAGGGGAAGGTTAGACTATTTTTTTTTACCGTTAGTGACGTTACATTATTATTGATTTTTGTTCATTACGGGAGAAAGAAAGAAAGAAAAACACGCGCCCAGAGTGGGGACCGAACCCACGCCTTTCGATTAGATCTCGAATGCCTTACCAATTCGGCTATCTGGGCGACTGTGTTCTGCTTCACTTTCTGGGGTATTTATATTTACTACAACTGTATCTGACGCTTGACGGTGGTAGCCAGCGCCACTGAGACTACACGGGGAGAAGGGGACCTTCTTTTTCAACCCCCGGGGCGTGACGCGAACGTCTACAGCCTGTCAGGAGCGGTCAAATGGCGGGAAACCCTCTTATGCTACCTTGGCATCAAGGCTGCCAGAACCGAGGCCCTCGCTAAGCTTTCGCCCGATAATAGGGTTTGGAAATGAGGGGCTCGTTAGGAAAACAGAAAGAAATGCCGGAAGTCTACAACGCCAAAGAAGGCATAGGGGAAGGTTAGACTATTTTTTTTACCGTTAGTGACGTTACAATATTATTGATTTTTGTTAATTACGGGAGAAAGAAAGAAAGAAAAACACGCGCCCAGAGTGGGGACCGAACCCACGCCTTTCGATTAGATCTCGAATGCCTTACGCCTTACCAATTCGGCTATCTGGGCGACTGTGTTATGCTTCACTTTCTAGGGTATTTATATTTACTACAACTGTATCTGACGCTTGAGGGTGGTAGCCAGCGCAACTCAGACTACACGGGGAGAAGGGGACCTTCTTTTTCAACCCCCGGGGCGTGACGCGAACGTCTACAGCCTGTCATGAGCGGTCAACTGGCGGGAAACCCTCTTATGCTACCTTGGCATCAAGGCTGCCTGAACCGAGGCACTCGCTAAGCTTTCGCGCGATAATAGGGTTTGGAAATGAGGGGCTCGTTAGGAAATACAGAAAGAAATGCCGGCAGTCTACAACGCCAAAGAAGGCATAGGGGAAGGTTAGACTATTTTTTTTACCGTTAGTGACGTTACATTATTATTGATTTTTGTTCATTACGGGAGAAAGAAAGAAAGAAAAACACGCGCCCAGAGTGGGGACCGATCCCACGCCTTTCGATTAGATCTCGAATGCCTTACCAATTCGGCTATCTGGGCGACTGTGTTCTGTTTCACTTTCTGGGGCATTTATAATTACTACAACGGTATCTGACGCTTGAGGGTGGTAGACAGCGCCACTCAGACTACACGGGGACAAGGGGACCTTCTTTTTCAACCCCCGGGGCGTGACGCGAACGTCTACAGCCTGTCATGAGCGGTCAACTGGCGGGAAACCCTCTTATGCTACCTTGGCATCAAGGCTGCCAGAACCGAGGCCCTCGCTAAGCTTTCGCGCGATAATAGGGTTTGGAAATGAGGGGCTCGTTAGGAAATACAGAAAGAAATGCCGGCAGTCTACAACGCCAAAGAAGGCATAGGGGAAGGTTAGACTATTTTTTTACCATTAGTGACGTTACATTATTATTGATTTTTGTTAATTACGGCAGAAAGACAGAAAGAAAAACAAGCGCCCATCGTGGGGACCGAACCCACGCCTTTCGATTAGATCTCGAATGCCTTACCAATTCGGCTATCTGGGCGACTGTGTTCTGCTTCACTTTCTGGGGTATTTATATTTACTACAACTGTATCTGACGCTTGAGGGTGGTAGCCAGCGCCACTCAGACTACACGGGGAGAAGGGGACCTTCTATTTCCACCCCCGGGGCGTGACGCGAACGTCTACAGCCTGTCAGGAGCGGTCAAATGGCGGGAAACCCTCTTATGCTACCTTGGCATCAAGGCTGCCAGAACCGAGGCCCTCGCTAAGCTTTCGCGCGATAATAGGGTTTGGAAATGAGGGGCTCGTTAGGAAATACAGAAAGAAATGCCGGCAGTCTACAACGCCAAAGAAGGCATAGGGGAAGGTTAGACTATTTTTTTTACCGTTAGTGACGTTACATTATTATTGATTTTTGTTAATTACGGGAGAAAGAAAGAAAGAAAAACACGCGCCCAGAGTGGGGACCGAACCCACGCCTTTCGATTAGATCTCGAATGCCTTACCAATTCGGGTATCTGGGCGACTGTGTTCTGCTTCACTTTCTGGGGTATTTATATTTACTACAACTGTATCTGACGCTTGAGGGTGGTAGCCAGCGCCACTCAGACTACACGGGGAGAAGGGGACCTTCTTACTCAACCCCCGGGGCGTGAGGCGAACGTCTACAGCCTGTCATGAGCGGTCAACTGGCGGGAAACCCTGTTATGCTACCTTGGCATCAAGGCTGCCAGAACCGAGGCCCTCGCTAAGCTTTCGCGCGATAATAGGGTTTGGAAATGAGGGGCTCGTTAGGAAATACAGAAAGAAATGCGGCAGTCTACAACGCCAAAGAAGGCATTAGGGAAGGTTAGAATATTTTTTTTTACCGTTAGTGACGTTACATTATTATTGATTTTTGTTAATTACGGGAGAAAGAAAGAAAGAAAAACACGCGCCCAGAGTGGGGACCGAACCCACGCCTTTCGATTAAACCTCGAATGCCTTACCAATTCGGCTATCTGGGCGACTGTGTTCTGCTTCACTTTCTGGGGTATTTATATTTACTACAACTGTATCTGACGCTTGAGGGTGGTGGCCAGCGCCACTAAGACTACACGGGGAGAAGGGGACCTTCTTTTTCAACCCCTGGGGCATGACGCGTACGTCTACAGCCTGTCAGGAGCGGTCAAATGGCGGGAAACCCTCTTATGCTACCTTGGCATCAAGTCTGCCAGAACCGAGGCCCTCGCTAAGCTTTCGCGTGATAATAGGGTTTGGAAATGAGGGGCTCGTTAGGAAATACAGAAAGAAATGCCGGCAGTCTACAACGCCAAAGAAGGCATAGGGGAAGGTTAGACTATTTTTTTTTACCGTTAGTGACGTTACATTATTATTGATTTTTGTTAATTACGGGAGAAAGAAAGAAAGAAAAACACGCGCCCAGAGTGGGGACCGAACCCACGCCTTTCGATTAGATCTCGAATGCCTTACCAATTCGGCTATCTGGGCGACTGTGTTCTGCTTCACTTTCTGGGGTATTTATATATACTACAACTGTATCTGACGCTTGACGGTGGTAGCCAGCGCCACTCAGACTACACGGGGAGAAGGGGACCTTCTTTTTCAACCCCCGGGGCGTGACGCGAACGTCTACAGCCTGTCATGAGCGGTCACCCGGCGGGAAACCCTCTTATGCTACCTTGGCATCAAGGCTGCCAGAACCGAGGCCCTCGCTAAGCTTTCGCGCGATAATAGGGTTTGGAAATGAGGGGCTCGTTAGGAAATACAGAAAGAAATGCCGGCAGTCTACAACGCCAAAGAAGGCATAGGGGAAGGTTAGACTATTTTTTTTTACCGTTAGTGACGTTACATTATTATTGATTTTTGTTCATTACGGGAGAAAGAAAGAAAGAAAAACACGCGCCCAGAGTGGGGACCGAACCCACGCCTTTCGATTAGATCTCGAATGCCTTACCAATTCGGCTATCTGGGCGACTGTGTTCTGCTTCACTTTCTGGGGTATTTATATTTACTACAACTGTATCTGACGCTTGACGGTGGTAGCCAGCGCCACTGAGACTACACGGGGAGAAGGGGACCTTCTTTTTCAACCCCCGGGGCGTGACGCGAACGTCTACAGCCTGTCAGGAGCGGTCAAATGGCGGGAAACCCTCTTATGCTACCTTGGCATCAAGGCTGCCAGAACCGAGGCCCTCGCTAAGCTTTCGCCCGATAATAGGGTTTGGAAATGAGGGGCTCGTTAGGAAAACAGAAAGAAATGCCGGAAGTCTACAACGCCAAAGAAGGCATAGGGGAAGGTTAGACTATTTTTTTTACCGTTAGTGACGTTACAATATTATTGATTTTTGTTAATTACGGGAGAAAGAAAGAAAGAAAAACACGCGCCCAGAGTGGGGACCGAACCCACGCCTTTCGATTAGATCTCGAATGCCTTACGCCTTACCAATTCGGCTATCTGGGCGACTGTGTTATGCTTCACTTTCTAGGGTATTTATATTTACTACAACTGTATCTGACGCTTGAGGGTGGTAGCCAGCGCAACTCAGACTACACGGGGAGAAGGGGACCTTCTTTTTCAACCCCCGGGGCGTGACGCGAACGTCTACAGCCTGTCATGAGCGGTCAACTGGCGGGAAACCCTCTTATGCTACCTTGGCATCAAGGCTGCCTGAACCGAGGCACTCGCTAAGCTTTCGCGCGATAATAGGGTTTGGAAATGAGGGGCTCGTTAGGAAATACAGAAAGAAATGCCGGCAGTCTACAACGCCAAAGAAGGCATAGGGGAAGGTTAGACTATTTTTTTTACCGTTAGTGACGTTACATTATTATTGATTTTTGTTCATTACGGGAGAAAGAAAGAAAGAAAAACACGCGCCCAGAGTGGGGACCGATCCCACGCCTTTCGATTAGATCTCGAATGCCTTACCAATTCGGCTATCTGGGCGACTGTGTTCTGTTTCACTTTCTGGGGCATTTATAATTACTACAACGGTATCTGACGCTTGAGGGTGGTAGACAGCGCCACTCAGACTACACGGGGACAAGGGGACCTTCTTTTTCAACCCCCGGGGCGTGACGCGAACGTCTACAGCCTGTCATGAGCGGTCAACTGGCGGGAAACCCTCTTATGCTACCTTGGCATCAAGGCTGCCAGAACCGAGGCCCTCGCTAAGCTTTCGCGCGATAATAGGGTTTGGAAATGAGGGGCTCGTTAGGAAATACAGAAAGAAATGCCGGCAGTCTACAACGCCAAAGAAGGCATAGGGGAAGGTTAGACTATTTTTTTACCATTAGTGACGTTACATTATTATTGATTTTTGTTAATTACCGGAGAAAGAAAGAAAGAAAAACACGCGCCCAGAGTGGGGACCGAACCCACGCCTTTCGATTAGATCTCGAATGCCTTACCAATTCGGCTATCTGGGCGACTGTGTTCTGCTTCACTTTCTCGGGTATTTATATATACTACAACTGTATCTGATGCTTGAGGGTGGTAGCCAGCGCCACTCAGACTACACGGGGAGAAGGGGACCTTCTTTTTCAACCCCCGGGGCGTGACGCGAACGTCTACAGCCTGTCATTACCGGTCAACTGGCGGGAAACCCTCTTATGCTACCTTGGCATCAAGGCTGCCAGAACCGAGGCCCTCGCTAAGCTTTCACGCGATAACAGGGTTTGCAAATGAGGGGCTCGGTAGCAAATACAGAAAGAAATGCCGGCAGTCTACAACGCCAAAGAAGTCATAGGGGAAGGTTAGACTATTTTTTTTTACCGTTAGTGACGTTACATTATTATTGATTTTTGTTAATTACGGGAGAAAGAAAGAAAGAAAGAAAAACACGCGCCCAGAGTGGGGACCGAACCCACGCCTTTCGATTAGATCTCGAATGCCTTACCAATTCGGCTATCTGGGCGACTGTGTTCTGCTTCACTTTCTGGGGTATTTATATTTACTACAACTGTATCTGACGCTTGAGGGTGGTAGCCAGCTACACTCAGACTACACGGGGAGAAGGGGACCTTCTTTTTGAACCCCCGGGGCGTGACGCGAACGTCTACAGCCTGTCATGAGCGGTCAACTGGCGGGAAACCCTCTTATACTACCTTGGCATCAAGGCTGCCAGAACCGAGGCCCTCGCTAAGCTTTCGCGCGATAATAGGGTTTGGAAATGAGGGGCTCGTTAGGAAATACAGAAAGAAATGCCGGCAGTCTACAACGCCAAAGAAGGCATAGGGGAAGGTTAGACTTTTTTTTTACCGTTAGTGACGTTGCATTATTATTGATTTTTGTTATTTACGGGAGAAAGAAAGAAAGAAAAACACGCGCCCAGAGTGGGGACCGAACTCACGCCTTTCGATTAGATCTCGAATGCCTTACCAATTCGGCTATCTGGGCGACTGTGTTCTGCTTCACTTTCTGGGGTATTTATATTTACTACAACTGTATCTGACGCTTGAGGGTGGTAGCCAGCGCCACTCAGACTACACAGGGAGAAGGGGACTTTCTTTTTCAACCCCCGGGGCGTGACGCGAACGTCTACAGCCTGTCATGAGCGGTCAACTGGCGGGAAACCCTCTCATGCTACCTTGGCATCAAGGCTGCCAGAACCAAGGCCCTCGCTAAGCTTTCGCGCGATAATAGGGTTTGGAAATGAAGGGCTCGTTAGGAAATACAGAAAGAAATGCCGGCAGTCTACAACGCCAAAGAAGGCATAGGGGAAGGTTAGACTATTTTTTTTACCGTTAGTGACGTTACATTATTATTGATTTTTGTTCATTACGGGAGAAAGAAAGAAAGAAAAACACGCGCCCAGAGTGGGGACCGAACCCACGCCTTTCGATTAGATCTCGAATGCCTTACCAATTCGGCTATCTGGGCGACTGTGTTCTGCTTCACTTTCTGGGGTATTTATATTTACTACAACTGTATCTGACGCTTGAGGGTGGTAGCCAGCGCCACTCAGACTACACGGGGAGAAGGGGACCTTCTATTTCCACCCCCGGGGGTGACGCGAACGTCTACAGCCTGTCAGGAGGGGTCAAATGGCGGGAAACCCTCTTATGCTACCTTGGCATCAAGGCTGCCAGAACCGAGGCCCTCGCTAAGCTTTCGCGCGATAAAAGGGTTTGGAAATGAGGGGCTCGTTAGGAAATACAGAAAGAAATGCCGGCAGTCTACAACGCCAAAGAAGGCATAGGGGAAGGTTGGACTATTTTTTTTACCGTTAGTGACGTTACATTATTATTGATTTTTGTTAATTACGGGAGAAAGACAGAAAGAAAAACAAGCGCCCATCGTGGGGACCGAACCCACGCCTTTCGATTAGATCTCGAATGCCTTACCAATTCGGCTATCTGGGCGACTGTGTTCTGCTTCACTTTCTGGGGTATTTATATTTACTACAACTGTATCTGACGCTTCAGGGTGGTAGCCAGCCCCACTAAGACTACACGGGGAGAAGGGGACGTTCTTTTTCAACCCCCGGGGCGTGACGCGAACGTCTACAGCCTGTCATGAGCGGTCAACTGGTGGGAAACCCTCTTATGCTACCTTGGCATCAAGGCTGCCAGAACCGAGGCCCTCGCTAAGCTTTCGCGCCATAATAGGGTTTGGAAATGAGGGGCTCGTTAGGAAATACAGAAAGAAATGCCGGCAGTCTACAACGCCAAAGAAGGCATAGGGGAAGGTTAGACTATTTTTTTTACCGTTAGTGACGTTACATTATTATTGATTTTTGTTAATTACGGGAGAAAGACAGAAAGAAAAACAAGCGCCCATCGTGGGGACCGAACCCACGCCTTTCGATTAGATCTCGAATGCCTTACCAATTCGGCTATCTGGGCGACTGTGTTCTGCTTCACTTTCTGGGGTATTTATATTTACTACAACTGTATCTGACGCTTCAGGGTGGTAGCCAGCCCCACTAAGACTACACGGGGAGAAGGGGACGTTCTTTTTCAACCCCCGGGGCGTGACGCGAACGTCTACAGCCTGTCATAAGCGGTCAACTGGCGGGAAACCCTCTTATGCTACCTTGGCATCAAGGCTGCCAGAACCGAGGCCCTCGCTAAGCTTTCGCGCGATAATAGGGTTTGGAAATGAGGGGCTCGTTAGGAAATACAGAAAGAAATGCCGGCAGTCTACAACGCCAAAGAAGGCATAGGGGAAGGTTAGACTATTTTTTTTACCGTTAGTGACGTTACATTATTATTGATTTTTGTTAATTACGGGAGAAAGAAAGAAAGAAAAACACGCGCCCAGAGTGGGGACCGAACCCACGCTTTTCGATTAGATCTGGAATGCCTTACCAATTCGGCTATCTGGGCGACTGTGTTCTGCTTCACTTTCTGGGGTATTTATATTTACTACAACTGTATCTGACGCTTGAGGGTGGTAGCCAGCGCCACTCAGACTACACGGGGAGAAGGGGACCTTCTTTTTCAACCCCCGGGGCGTGACGCGAACGTCTACAGCCTGTCATGAGCGGTCAACTGGCGGGAAACCCTCTTATGCTACCTTGGCATCAAGGCTGCCAGAACCTTTTTCTTTCTTTCTTTCTCCCGTAATTAACAAAAATCAATAATAATGTAACGTCACTAACGGTAAAAAAAATAGTATAACCTTCCCCTATGCCTTCTTTGGCGTTGTAGACTGCCGGCATTTCTTTCTGTATTTCCTAATGAGCCCCTCATTTCCAAACCCTATTATCGCGCGAAAGCTTAGCGAGGGCCTCGGTTCTGGCAGCCTTGATGCCAAGGTAGCATAAGAGGGTTTCCCGCCAGTTGACCGCTCATGACAGGCTGTAGACGTTCGCGTCACGCCCCGGGGGTTAAAAAAGAAGGTCCCCTTCTCCCCGTATAGTCTGAGTGGCGCTGGCTACCACCCTCAAGCGTCAGATACAGTTGTAGTAAATATAAATACCCCAGAAAGTGAAGCAGAACACAGTCGCCCAGATAGCCGAATTGGTAAGGCATTCGAGATCTAATCGAAAGGCGTGGGTTCGGTCCCCACTCTGGGCGCGTGTTTTTATTTCTTTCTTTCTCCCGTAATTAACAAAAATCAATAATAATGTAACGTCACTAACGGTAAAAAAATAGTCTAACCTTCCCCTATGCCTTCTTTGGCGTTGTAGACTGCAGGCATTTCTTTCTGTATTTCCTAACGAGCCCCTCATTTCCAAACCCTATTATCGCGCGAAAGCTTAGCGAGGGCCTCGGTTCTGGCAGCCTTGATGCCAAGGTAGCATAAGAGGGTTTCCCGCCAGTTGACCGCTCATGACAGGCTGTAGACGTTCGCGTCACGCCCCGGGGGTTGAAAAAGAAGGTCCCCTTCTCCCCGTGTAGTCTGAGTGGCGAAGCTACAACAGTCAAGCGTCAGATACAGTTGTAGTAAATATAGATACCCCAGAAAGTGAAGCAGAACACAGCCGCCCAGATAGCCGAATTCGTAAGGCATTCGAGATCTAATCGAAAGGCGTGGGTTCGGTCCCCACTCTGGGCGCGTGTTTTTCTTTCTTTCTCGCGTAATTAACAAAAATCAATAATAATGTAACGTCACTAACGGTAAAAAAATAGTCTAGCCTTCCTCTATGCCTTCTTGGCGTTGTAGACTGCCGGCATTTCTTTCTGTATTTCCTAACGAGCCCCTCATTTCCAAACCCTATTATCGCGCGAAAGCTTAGCGAGGGCATCGGTTCTGGCAGCCTTGATGCCAAGGTAGCATAAGAGGGTTTCCCGCCAGTTGACCGCTCATGACAGGCTGTAGACGTTCGCGTCACGCCCCGGGGGTTGAAAAAGAAGGTCCCCTTCTCCCCGTGTAGTCTGAGTGGCGCTTGCTACCACCCTCAAGCGTCAGATACAGTTGTAGTAAATATAAATACCCCAGAAAGTGAAGCAGAACAAAGTCGCCCAGATAGCCGAATTGGTAAGGCATTCGAGATCTAATCGAAAGGCGTGGGTTCGGTCCCCACTTTGGGCGCGTGTTTTTTCTTTCTTTCTTTCTCCCGTAATTAACAAAAATCAATAATAATGAAACGTAACTAACTGTAAAAAATAGTCTAACCTTCCCCTATGCCTTCTTTGGCGTTGTAGACTGCAGGCATTTCTTTCTGTATTTCCTAACGAGCCCCTCATTTCCAAACCCTATTATCGCGCGAAAGCTTAGCGAGGGCCTCGGTTCTGGCAGCCTTGATGCCAAGGTAGCATAAGAGGGTTTCCCGCCAGTTGACCGCTCATGACAGGCTGTAGACGTTCGCGTCACGCCCCGGGGGTTGAAAAAGAAGGTCCCCTTCTCCCCGTGTAGTCTGAGTGGCGAAGCTACAACAGTCAAGCGTCAGATACAGTTGTAGTATATATAAATACCCCAGAAAGTGAAGCAGAACACAGTCGCCCAGATAGCCGAATTGGTAAGGCATTCGAGATCTGATCGAAAGGCGTGGGTTCGGTCCCCACTCTGGGCGCGTGTTTTTCTTTCTTTCTTTCTACCGTAATTAACAAAAATCAATAATAATGTAACGTCACTAACGGTAAAAAAAAATAGTCTAACCATCCCCTATGCCTTCTTTGGCGTTGTAGACTGCCGGCATTTCTTTCTGTATTTCCTAACGAGCCCCTCATTTCCAAACCCTATTATCGCGCGAAAGCTTAGCGAGGGCCTCGGTTCTGGCAGCCTTGATGCCAAGGTAGCATATGAGGGTTTCCCGCCAGTTGACCGCTCATGACAGGCTGTAAACGTTCGCGTCACGCCCCGGGGGTTGAAAAAGAAGGTCCCCTTCTCCCCGTGTAGTCTGAGTGGCGCTGACTACCACCCTCAAGCGTCAGATACAGTTGTAGTAAATATAGATACCCCAGAAAGTGAAGCAGAACAAAGTCGCCCAGATAGCCGAATTGGTAAGGCATTCGAGATCTCATCGAAAGGCGTGGGTTCGGTCCCCACTCTGGGCGCGTGTTTTTCTTTCTTTCTTTCTCCCGTAATTAACAAAAATCAATAATAATGTAAAGTCACTAACGGTAAAAAAATAGTCTAACCTTCCCCTATGCCTTCTTTGGCGTTGTAGACTGCCGGCATTTCTTTCTGTATATATATATATATATATATATATATATATATATATATATATTTATATATATATATATATTTATATATATATATATTTATATATATATAAATAAATTAATAATACATATTTCAATACACGTCGAAAAGAACAGTAAATATATTTTTGACAGCTCGCCAAGACAATTGCCTTTGTCAGGATAAGGTTTATATTATATTGTTCCGAGACAGACTTGGATTTCATTTCTTATATACCTTTACTGCAAACGGAGAAAAAAAGCGAGAGATGATTCAAACTGCGGGTGTATGGTTACAACCGGCCTGCCTTATATATAACAGCAATACAGTGCGGTGAGCAAAGAAAGGACACATAGTTCACCTTAAAATGCAGGTGTCGCGATTGCACTACAAGACCGTAACTACAGAAATGGTAGGTGACCGATCAATTCCAGCTTGACGTGCAGGCACACCCGATGTTTTCGTCCAGGTGAAAACAATGTGGAAGCAAAAAAAAAACAAAAGATATGCACGCAAAGGGTAGTGACTGGAAGTCAGGTGTTCGACGGCACGGTGACGAAGTTTGTAGTTGGTGTGTGCAACCTTGTGAGCATTGTGAAAAGGCACAAAAAGAGATAAACTGCGCAAACGGACGAGGTAGGAAAGGGGGATCTCAAGATGGACTTAAGAAAAAGAACACCTGTGTATACACATTTATATACTAAGAAGAGAAAGAAAACGCATAGGACTACAATAATGCACACAAGCACAAACACACACTCGAAGAGGCGGCCAAGCTAGGGTTAAAAGCTTGAAAGTATCAGTGGCAACGCCTCGTAATTCCCAAAGGGAAAGTTGCATTGCCTGCCTTGATTCGGCTGATAGAGTCGCTGTTCGCGGTGACAGCACCCGAACCAGCAGCTGAATAATGACAAGTTTAGTTAAAATATTTTTGGTGAATTTGAGTTTGTGGGAATCTTTATCGGTAATTCTGGTGTAGGATAAATGAATGGCGCGAAATAACCAAATATAATTAAACAACGTTTTATAAGCATGAACGCTTCTTTTAATCGAAATATATGCGCGTTGTTTTTCTGTAACCTTCATTGATCCCAAGTGAAGCTTACTTAAACTTTCAAAGTAGATAACACTTCCCAACCTCGTGGTGATGGTGTGTTTTAAAAGCGGATTCCAGTATTGAGACTCTAAGATGTTCAATTGCACGACTGGTGGCGATCAGATATCTGGACAAAGGCCGACAAAGATCATTTTTATGAGCGTTAATTACGGGGCTCACAAAAGGGCGTTTTAGTTCCGACCATACATTGTTGTTCACACATGGTACCTCGAGAAAGTGTACGACATTGGGGTAGTCTCAGATACAGTTGCCCTTTGTCTCAAGGCGGGCGGCCGCCCCGCTGCGTGGAGATTAGTTGAGGGCATACTGTACATAGATATTTCTGTCAGTGCATGCAGCAAGTGGTTTGCGCCCGGCCCATGGGACAATTAGTAAGAAGAAGAAACACATTTTTATTACGTTAGTCGACAAAGATTGGCGGTTCGGAAAATATGCTTTTGCCACTTTAGTTTGAAAAATGAATAACAGGATGTTCTTTTAGCTCGGCTGACACCGTTGATGCGCACGCTTAGGGGTTTACAACGAGGTGCGTGTGCAGATTGGAGTTAGGGGCTCTTTCGTAAGCAATTCACTTCGACCCAATGGTTGAGCACGCATATTAGCGGCAGAAGGAATCGGTTCTGGTTTGATTTTATTCAAGAGGGCGATATTAGGTTCTTGTCAGTTGGAGTCATAATCGGTTGAGTTTGTGCTAATTCTCCTAAAATGGTAAGCGTCGCTATTAGCTTTGGCTCTCTTGCAATGGCTGACATGGCAACTTTTGAAATGCAAATATTCCCACGTATGTGTCGGTTTCCTATACAGATTAGCTTGAAACCGGCACTGGGAACTAGGAACGTCGACGAGCAGGAAGTTTAAAATGTGACGAGAGTAGGAAGGACAGCAGGGAAATACCAGGACGTGCTAGCTTAAAGCCTCAATGTAGGTTATGTGGTCCACTTTCTTAGTGCCGTCATATCATATTTGGTCAATATACCTCTTGTAACAGAGTGACTTTAAATATTGAATGCCAAGAAAGTTTGATTCGACGAATGCCAAAAACGTTTTGGTGTATCTAGGCCTCATTCTGCCCAATTTTAAAAATACAGCGCACGTATTTCCCCTTTTTTAGTCCTACACGAGCCTCCGCCAGGCACAAATGCTTTGTTGCCCTTTAGGAAGCTCACTGCAGAGTGTTTCTCACACTGCCCTGGACACCGCGCCAACCATGTTTATGTTTTCGAGACTTCTCAGTGATCACGTTTCCTCCATTTAGCAGTGGGTTTGGCCGCCCGTCATTCAGTTTGGTCTCCACCAGTGTCGGCGTTTTTCCATTATGTCAAATGCATCCTCTGTGACGGACCTCAAGGTCTTGAGGTTACCAAGCTGTCGTGAGAAATCAGACAGCGCACGTCAGATTGGAATAATAGCTTTGATAAAACTGGCCTGGGTGCAGCTCAAGTGCCTAGCGCCGTTTCGTCGACGCTGGTAAAACTGATGATGATGCCATGTGGTCTGTTACAGCCTCGAAGAGGAAAAAGTTCTAATATTTTGCGCCCTCGAAGGATGACACAAGTATGCAAGAATTCAATGGTAATTGCGGAGCGGAAAATCTCCTTGAAGACTTTTTTACTGGTTCTCAGCCGAGTAGCTTCCGAGAGTTTTGGCGAGGTTGGGTGGTGTCTGGTACTCATCCATGTGGAATGTGCTCGTGGGCGTGCATGGTGACGAACTATGCAAAGTGCGCGTCCTTCGATAAAAGTATGGCAAAAAGTGCTCCATATGTGCCGTTGCTGAATACCCTTCCCCGAAGTCGCAATAAATCGTTGCCGTCGACGAAGAGTCGCAACTTCCTAATTAGAGTTTGCGAGTTAAGCTTTTTGCAGGCAACACAGTTCGCCTCGACGTTAAACTGAGTCTTCAACGAGAACGAGTTGATGCTCTGCGCACTGTACGTAAGTATTTCTTGTTCCAGTCATGTTCAATTATTGCTTTATTATTCTTCGTGAGCTTCGCATATGTGGTTCGATGAGTTGTGAGGCTACGGAGGCGTGTCTTCATGACTGGAACGATAACCGCGGGGCCAACCGCTGTACTCCGCGGGCGTGCCATCAAGTGTCATTCGTGCGCTTTTGGGAGTGTTTTTCCTTTCAAACCGTGCAATTACGATTTCGGTGTCCGAGTTTTGTTCCGTGGCATTTTATATCCGTTCTTTGAATACCAGAGTCACGGTTAACCACTTTTAACTCCTCTCTGTCTATCACCGTTGTCCTAGGAGTAGTAACGCTTGCTCAGTGACCTTTCATCATCATCATCATCATCAACAACAGCCTGTTTGGGTCTACTGCAGGACGAAGGCCTCCTGCATTGACCTCCAACAATTTCTGTCCTGTGCGGCCCGTGTACATTCCTTGTCTCCGAATTTTCTTATTTCATCTCTCATCTAGTTGATGGCCTTCCTCTTCTAGTCCCGTCTTGCGGTGTCCATTTTGTTGTTCTTGTGGTCCACCTGTTGTCCGTTCGTCGTACAACATGGTCAGCCCAAGTCCATTTCTTTTTCCTAACCTGGACTACGATATTATCTATCCGAGTTTGCTCCCTAATCCAGATAGCTCGTTTTCTGTCCCTAAGCGTTACTCCTAACATTATTCTCTCCGTGGCACGTTGAGCGGATCTAAGGGGACACGCGGTTCGAAAAAACGCGATTTTTCCGAAAAATGTTGATTTTTGTTTCCTCTTGCGTTTCCATTTTGGCTAATTCTTTTTCTTGCGTAAAAAGATTAAAACAAAATATCAACGAGAACTTAATAAAAAAATGTGTCTGAATAACTCGCGGTGACCCAAGAAATCGCGGAATGAAGCCGAATTTCGGCCATGTTTGAGAATGTATTCCGCACGGCAGCTAGCTCGCCGCCATTTCGGTCACTTGAGGAGGTAGATCGAGCCTTCTTCTCTTGTTAGAGCCGCTCGCCAGATTCGTATCTCCGCGTAAAGAAAGAAAAGAAATAGTTCTTCCCCCTTGTTTTAGCCAGCGCCTAGTGACATTTGAATCACGTGACACGAAATCGGGACCGCCATTGGCTCATGCCGCTTATAAGCCGCCATCGCCTGCATCGTTCCTTTGCTATTTCCTTATCGTGTGTTTTTAATCGTGAACGGTGAGAAGAAGCATCACTTTTGTCGCGGGAAGTAGCGTACTTCATGCTGGTACAAATGAAAGCGCAAGCGGCGCACCATTGCGATGAGCGCAGCCAATGCCTGCACGACCGGCACCGTGAGGTCTAACGGCGCCGGGCCTTCAAGCCTTGCAAGCGCGGCTCAACCAGGCGGGGCTGATTTTATGAGCGACGATATCGGCTTTATAAGCGGATCGGAGAAGACGTTGGGAGCCTTCAAAGGTGTGGAGACAGCCAGCAACGGGAGCGGTGCAGGTGAAGTTAACTGTGATGTCGGCGGTCTGACTGACCTTGTGAGTGTCGCCGTGTGCGCGACGTGTGGAAGTGCGAACTCGTCGTAGTTGAAGTGGTGAACAAGCGGAAGGGCCTCGCGTTTGTACTGGAATTGAAGTGCAAAAACGAGAAGTGCCTAGCAGGAGTGATTTCTTCTGTTTACTCTACGCAGCGTGCTGCAGCCATCGGTCGAGGCGGCGACCCGGAACTCTGCAGGGAAAGTCTCCGTGATAGTTTCGCCGTCAATTTGAAAGTGGTACTCGCTGCATGCGCGGTTGGCATTTGACATGATCAGCTGTGCATGTTTTGTGCCATCACTGGTCTTCCGAAACCACTGCATCAAAAGACGTTCCACAACATTGCCAACAAAGTTCATGTTCCGGGCACAAAAGTCTTCTCTGACAACCTTGCTGAAGCAAGGCAAGTAACTGCTTTGCAAGCTGGTAAGAATGACGTGAGTGTGATGTTCGATGTTACTTGGCAGAAGCAAAGACACAATAGCCACAACAGTTTTAGCACTGCCATTTCTCTAGACAGTAGTCTCTGCCTGGATTTTGAGATGCTGTCAAACTATGTACTTGTATTCACAACCAAAAGCTTGATGAGCAAGATGGAGAAGTGTGGCAAGCCTTTCTTGCCTCTGGGTGTGAAAAAATGTCGACTGCTCATCCCATGACATGGAGGCCGAAGCAGCACTGCGCATCTGACACAGGACGGTATCGTACAACCTGCAGTTCACTGTAGTGGAGGCGGCCACCGCCCTCGTAGTGTTGTTGTTCGACAGGGGCCACACTAGCTTTGAGCAAGTTCTCCAAGAACTGGAAATCTTCCTTTCAACAGAACTCGTCAGACTAGGCAGTGCAAGTGACCAGCGGAGGATGAGGCAGATGTCTACCAAACTGACTGCTAAGGCTAGGTCCCATCGCCACAGCCTGGTGAAACAGTCCCGTACCGAGGACTACCCCCGCAAAAACCGTCAGGGTGCAACTAATGCAGCAGAAGCGTTGTAGCTTTAGTACTATGTCCCCACCAAGGTTCTTGTTCTTTGAGCTAGAAGTTCTGTATCTGCCAAAGAAATTATCTTTCAATTGCGTTTTTGTTGGCTTTTAGATGCGAAGCTGAGAGCATCTCTTGTCGGCAGCCCTGTCCTTCCTGTGTGCGTCCGTTGTTGTCCGTCCTTCCTGCGTGCGTCCGTTGTTGTCCGCAGCCTTTCCACTCTCTTGCTAGGAGCATTGGGTTGGATTCAATTGGATTGGCTTGGCTTGGCTTGGCTTGGCTGGGCTTGGCTTGGATTGGATTTGGATTCGATTGGATTAAAGTGGATTGTGTTGGATTGTGTTGCGTCATAGCCGCGGCAGACGTACTGGCGCCGGCGCGTGCTTAGGTGAGAGCGAACACACTCTCAAATCTGCGGTTGTGCGGCCCAGCACGCTCTCACTCCGCCGGTGAGTGGCGCTGCGCGCGGTGCTGCACACGTGCAGTACTCTCTCTCTCCGGGGTCTCCTCTCCTTCGGGCGCGCTGCGCAAATAACCGGGGTGCCGCTCTCCGGCGCCTTTGGGTAGACGGTTGCTCTCCGTTGCGCTTAAACCCCCCTCAGCGTTGCATCACACCAGGGTTCCCGCGAGGGGAGGTGGGCGTAATTTTTTTGTTTTTGTCCGTTTTGTGAGTGTGTGCACACCTTTTTTCCTACTTAAATTTGTCGTATCAGGATGAAATTTTGCATAGATGTTCATTATAACATGTATAGCGCTGAAATCTTTTTAATTATGTAATTTATCTTATTAGGTATTTCTGACGGTTATAAAACCAAAATATACAGAACAAGAAAAGGCACACCACTAGTCATTTTTTTTCGTGGTGAGGAGAATGAATATAACGCTTTTTCAGGTAGATTTGCGCACTATGCAGTTCAGAAGAAACCACCTATCCTATTTTAAAAGTTGCAGAAATTTTTTCTATAAAAAGGTGTGCACAAAAATGCTATTTTCTGCAAGTCATGCTGCGTAACATTTTATCCGGAGCAGCTTTAGTACCAACGGTGATCTATCTTTGCAAGCGGTGAAACTTTCAGCCTTCTAACGTCATTGTTATAAAAAAAGTTGTTTCGAGGAGCATGTCCCCTGAGCTCGCTTTCTAATTGTGTAGTAAGTCGCCAAGTTTCCGCTCCGTACGTCGTCACCGGGAGGACGCGTTAGATTGAACACCGTTCTTTTTAGGGATAGAGGCATCTTACTTTTTATTATTTTCGATTTCTTGCCGAACACCCCATTTGATTCCTATTTTGCACCTGAATTCTTTCTCGTGGTTTGGGTCCGCACTGGCCATATGGCCAAGGTTGTTATGTTCTTGTACTTGTTTCAGTGTTTCGTCTCCTAGTATGAAAACGCGTGTTCAGCATGTTCATTTATCATCACTTTATATTTATTCATGTTTATCTTTAACCCCACAGCGAAGTTCTTTGATTTTAGTTCCTCAATCAAGTTTTGGGGTATCTCTGCAGATTCTCTGAACAAGGCTATGCATCTGCAAACCTTAAATGGCTCAACTATTCGCCGTTTATCCGCAAGCCTAAGTTTTCTCAGTCAAGCCTCCAGAATACAATCTCCAGACATCCTGTGAACAATTTTGGTGAGAAGGTATCTGCTTGTCGTACTCCCCTTCCGATGGGGAATTTATCACTTTGCTTGTGAAGTGTAATTCTCCCGGTTCATTCTTCATATATGTCGTCTAGGAGTCGTAGGTTGGTCTTCTCTATTCCTTGGTCGTTTAAGGCCTCCATCACTGCGGCGGTGCTTTCTCAATCTAACGCTTTTTCATAGTATATAAATACCATGTAAAGTGGTTTATTCTATTTTGCGCATTTTTCTATTACTTGGTTAATGAGATGGATGTGATCCATTGTAAAGTATCCTTTTCTGAACCAAGCCTGTTTCCTAGGATGTTGAAGTCTACACTGGCGGTTATGCGGCTAAGTATTATAGTGGTAAATAGCTTGTATAAAACCTACAGACGGCTGATGGGTCTGTAGTTCTTAAGATCTTTGTTGTCTCCCTTCTTATGAATTAAAACTACGTTGACGTTTTTCCAGGCTTTTATTACTTTTAAAGTGTTTAAACATACTGAGAATGGTTCAGAAAGATTTTCTTTAAGAATATCTTGACCTTCTTTTCGAAGGCCTATGCAGCTTTCCCTTTTTTGATGCCTTTAAATGAATTTTCTAGGTCAACTTTCGTTACAGGTAGAACATCGCAAGCAACGCTTGTAGGCTCGGTACTTTGTCTCGCTCCAGCGTCACTGGCCTATAGCCTGGTGTCAAACCGTTCTGCGATTTTTATTATCTGTTCCATATTGTGCGTAGCGTTGCCTTGTTTATCTCAAATTGCGTAAATTCTGTCTCTGCCAATAGCCAGCATCCTCCTCGTTGCCTTCAAGCTTCCTCCTCTTTCTAAAGTTTCCTTGATGGCCATCATGTTGTACGCACAAATGTAATTTGTTTTAGTTTTTTTTATTAATTTTTACAGCTCCGCTAGTTCAGTTTTATCCACCGCACTCGACAGTATCATCTTTTGGCGCCGGAAATAAGTACCTTTGTTTGCCTAGTTAGTTTTCCAGTTTCCTTCCTACATGCTGCTTCTGCACTAGCCACTGCTGACTCCGTGATTGCTGTTGTTAGGTTATCATTTATAGTGTCCACACTGTCCTCGTTCTAACTGCCTAGAAGTGCGAACCTGTGCTGACGGGGTATTTTAAACACATGCGTCCTGTCTCTTACTGACCTGACGTTGGGCTTCTTTCTATTTACGAGTTTCCTTCATTCTTTTTTGAGATTTACCGTTACTTTGCACCTTTGTTGCCCCCTAATGGCCAAGGTCCTTAAACCATCTAGCGTAGCATTATTTCCACTAACTGAGAGTCATGGTCACTGATTTTACGTTGTGGGTCCCCATATTCCAACAGTTATCTCAGCCAAATCAGAACCGTTAGTCTGGTTTCACTAGGTCGTCGTGCGGGGAGCGCCCCTGTGTGTCTAAGTGCATCTGCTTCATCTTCTTGACGGCATGGACGCCTGCAAAGGAATATGCCTGTTGCTTATCGCGTCGATTTTGATTGCTTCGACCTGCACGGGCCTTTAAGTTATTGTGGCAGGAATGAAGACAAGCACTTTTATCATAGTTTTGATCACTTTCTGCCCTCGAAAAAGACACTCCCGATTACGGAGGAAGTGATAATGGACGTACTTGTCCAACTACGCCTCCGACTGACTTCGCTGCTTTTTGAGCAATCAAATGGTGATGTTGCCGGGCATGTGTAATAAGTATCTAGAAAACGTGTGCAAGAATTCATATAGAATATTGTAATAGTTCTTACAATAAAATCGAGAGATTTTTTTCGGCTTTAGGAACATTTTCAGAATTGTTTTACAAGACCTGGCCTAAAACACTTGCTGCATGTTTTAAATGACTCCGGGTTTCGTCTGAACCAGAATAATAATGGTGTTCACAGCTCTTGATTTTTAAAATATTTATACATAGCACAAGCAGGAATTCTGTTCATTATTGAGAGAAATAATCCCGGCCCATCTCCACCAACATGAAACCTAGGGAGGGGCGAAAAATGCAGTGTGTAAGTGTATTCCTGGTGCCTTGGCGTTTTTGCAAACGAATATGAAAGCTTGGGGGTAGAGGCATACAGCTTTGCTGTGAGTCTCTTGACTTTGAAGCACGAAGCTCGCTAGCGCGGGGCGTAAATGATTGCCCTGGTGTTCTTTTACTACGCGTTAGGAAGCGCTAAGGCGCGACGCATAAGCGAGTGTCGCCGTGTTTTTTACAACGGGTTACGTTCTAGCGCAAGACGTAAACGAGTTTCGCAGTGATTTACTGCCCGGACTACATGAAACGACGATTACGACAACAAGAGACGCCAAAAGCTCAAGCACCTAGAGGGATTCTCCATTACAAGGTGTGAATAAAAAAGGAAGTTTTGGTAAGAACCTACTTATTCTGTTCTAGAATGTGTATATAGCATTGCTAAATAACTCGCAAAAAATGGCTTCGGAGAGTGAAAGATTTGAGGAAAAAATGTTGTTTGTCTCAGTGGAAATAGTGTTTTGAGAAATCGCATTTCAAAATTTTTCGTTTTGTTTTTCAAAATATCAGTTCTTGCGCGGATTCGGAGAAAAGCAAGAGAATGCTACTAGCACAGTGAACTTCGGGATTAAAAGACCGCTCTGATATGTTGACACAGAAGGCAATTAGTGCGCGCAAACCGAATGACAGGGCTTACGTAAGCAAGAGTTTTGCAATGCACGGGCAATGCTGTGTCAACTAAAGAGCCGCCTTTAGGGCATTCAGTGAACTACAGAAAAATTCAAGTCACTATGGGCTATATTTCTAAGTAATCATAAAAATATGTTATCAGGTGTTTCTTTAAATAACAGTCTAAATACTACTGTGCGTCACGTGTAACTTGCAGTGACTATCGGGGGCAACATGGTGGCGCGTTTGGAGTAATGTTTAAGCCACTTCTGGTGCTCATCTACGGAGGGCACTTCGTGGGGGTGTTCTCGAAGAGTGTTAGAATATTTTGGCACTATAATACAAAAATCTAGTTTTTAGTTGGTTTTCCTTACATACCCTCGGAAGGTTTTTTATTATTCCAAGGAGTTGCATCCTAATTTTTTGGACACATCTGCAGTGATGAAAATAACTGGGCTTCCGGCGTCGAAAAAGATTCGGTTCCTATTTTAAGATGCGGAGCCTGTGATTGTTGCGGCCAAAGTATGGAGCAGTACCGTAGGCCTAGTTTTTCGGAAAACTAGGCTTACGGGCGAAGAGTTCACAGTGGTGCTGTTTAGGGCGTCTGACGTGCATACGGTGGTTGCGTTCTTTCGTGCACACTTGTCGCACCGCAGTCGACCTCAGCATTCCTTCGCCAAGTGACCAATCTTGAAGCACGTCAAGCATTAGCCTTCCTGTGTGAGCTGGAGGTTCTTTCGTATAAGTTTCCATTCTTCACAGTCGCAGGCCTCTCATTGATGCTACGTGATCTATCCCAACAAACACCGTTGAGGGCTGTTCACTGAGTTTTGTAGATACGCCATGGTGTATGCCTTTTGAGGTAGTCGTTGTATATGTGGCTCAGCTTGTGTCGCATCGACTACCGCCGGTCTTGCTACTGAATGTTACTCCGCGGATTCTCGGCGCTTTACTTGATGACAAATGAACTCATGAAGCTGCCAAAGAACTCTTTCGGGCTGTATCGTCTGGTGCTGTGGGTCCCCTATACTTTGGGTTCATGTATGTTATTAGTGAAGGTGTGGATTGGTGGACGCGTTCGCCAAATTCCGACACCAAGTCTGGCGGCAGCTCTTTGAAGAGGATCTGCCGCAGCATGGAGCATTATCTGCAGTAAGTACTCTAGATAGTGCAAAGTGCCTTCAGGCTTCGTGCATGCACCTGCACGTCAAAGTAAAGTCGTCGAATGTGGTACGTGCTTCAAGACAATGAAACCGTCTGTAAATATGACAGGATTCGATGGGGATCCAGAATGATTATTCTCTCGCCACCGAACCGGTTCTTTAAGATGTAAATGGCATCTTTGTAACACTCCTCGCTCACCTGTTGTACAGAGATGGCTGATGTTGCAGCTAAGGTCATGATGGTATTCAGGTAGTTATATTTACCTGCCCTTCTCAGTTCGTCATTGTTCTGCAGAGCCAACGCAAATAGCAAACCGCTGCCAATTCTTCAATTTTCTTTCGAGATGTATGTGGTGAAGCTTAGCCTGGCTGGTGGATGGAGTGTGGTACATCGGCGGTCGTGTAAGTCTAGATGAGAGAGTGTCTTGCATCCTGTGGCGCAACGACACAGCAGTATTCACGAACTTCCCTGAGTACATTGTCCCGCTTCTGATGTGTCGCCCTCGAGCAGAATGTCTAGAGTCTCCTCCAATATGAAGCCATAAAGTTTGCTTATCTGCTGGTGGAGTGCTTCGAATCCTTCATGCAGTACCCTCACCTCTGACGCCGGAAGCTCTGGGTCCCCTCACAATGCTTCTTCCTCTTCGCTTATGAACTCGTCCAGTTCCGAGCGGAGGCTCTGGCGACATCGGAGAAGTTGTACCTGGCGGCTGGGATGCTGGGTAAATGTACCACGCGTTTCGTTGGTTAACGGGGCTGCGTGCATCGATGAGGAAGGCTTCGTCGCGAGGTTTCTGTTTTCGGCATTATGTCACAGACCTTGAGGTCATACGGCTTAGAAGACGTCGCGCAAGAGTGAAGAGTTTACGTCAGATTTGAATGAGAACTAATGGAACTCGCGAGGGTGCAGCGCAAGCGCTTGCCACCACTTTGTTGGTGCTGATGAAACTGAAGATGCTGTGTCAACTGCTACACCGTAGAAATTGAACTGTTGCAACAACCTCTTTCGCCGCCGACTCGTCCCGACTATTTAGTATGTGTAAGAGCGCTCAACAAAATCATTGAGAAGCCCGACGGGGAGCACATTAGCAGAAGCAGCGACATAAAATCTATGCCATTCAAGCCAATATGACTGCCGTCTCCAGGCCGCATCCGTGACGTTGTCCTCTATGGTTCGCCGCTCTGTAGGACACACACAACATGGGCGCTGCAACGTGGAGCTTGCGATCCTGTGTCGACTAAGTGCGTAACAGTAGACGTGCGGTCCCTCGAGGTCTGCGCGCAATCAAAGGAAGAAACTTTGAAAGCAATAAACTAAGACGTTCTGGTTGCGTTGCATCTAGATTGGCGTTGATGCAGTGGGCAGATGCATCGATTGTCAATAACCCGGGCAAACATACAGAAGCACTCAGTTCACTGATCTGAAGGTGAGAAAGATCACCTGATACGTAAACAACTAGACGAGCATGCACGAGCTCTGCGTAGCCAAGTGTTTCTACCTGTAGAAGAGCGCACGGGCTCGCTGACAGATTGGCCACCAACATAGTGGTGCCGACATCACAAACAGTTAAAACGGCGGAAGGCAGCAGAAGGCATTGGCGGCAAAAGAACATGTCGGAAGGCGTAAACAAAACAGCGCCGGCGGGGCAGAGCTACAGCACAGGGGCACGATGACGGAGGAGCTGGTTTGGACGTCGGCGTCTTCAGCGACGAGTAATTTCGTAGCGGTATTACAGGAATCGTCGAAAAGAACAGAAGAAGGCTCGACTTAAGCACGGGAACCATGAATGATAGCGTTATTGCGGGAAAGAAAGTCCCGCCCGAGGATGATGTCGTGAGAGCAAGCTGGCAGCACGATGAATTCAATGGTATAGGAATTGTTCTGGATGACGACACGAGCAATGCAGGCGGCTAGCGCCTTAATGAGCTGTGAACTGGCGGTCAATAACGAGAGTTCAGAAAGGGCGTCACGACTTTTCGAATAGAACGGCAGAGCTAGGCGTGGATGACAGAAACAGCGGCTCCGGTGTCGAAGAGAGCAATTCTAGGGACACCTTCCATAATTACGTCGATAAGATTTTTAGGCGGGTAAATACGGACTTTTAGAGATTCGAAGGCGACGCAGTTCTTTCCTCCGGAACTGCGGCTTTAAGTTTTTCTCTTCGGCATGAGTAGGGCGGCGACGCATAGGAGACGCCGAACGGCGACATGCAGAAGCTGAACGGCGGACAGCGAAAGTTGGACGTTCTGTTGGCTGAGGTGGCAAATTTCACGGCACTGGTTGAGCAGCACACAGCGGAAAGTAAGGGGTGGGGTAAAAAGGCGCGTGGGGATTGCTGGCTGCGGGCGGTAATATGCGGCGGCGACGGTAGCGAGTGACATGCCCAGGCGTTTCACATGCAAAACAAATCGGACGATTGTCCTACGTGCGCCACGCACTCGTTAGCTGGGTACCCCTCACCGGGTTTATCGGCGGTCATGCTAGTAATGAAGCCGGGGCACGGGGCGCTGGCGTGAAGGAAGCGGCAGGTGGGCATACAACAGTTCGGCAAGAGAACTAAGCAGGCTGGTGCGACAGATGTCCTGCTACCGAGGCGTAAGTGATGAGCGCATCCACAGGCAGGTTATGCTTATACGGTGGTAGTGCGTCAGCGACCTCTTCCTTGATCACATTCTGAAGCGAAGGCGCCGGGGTGGAAGGGGGGTCTGAGAGGTAGCGGTGGAGGGGGACTTCGCGGGCAACCTCTTCGCGACTGAAATGTTTGATTCGTGCACACAGCGTAGGGTCCCCTTAATATACAGCCTCCACACTTGACACGGCCTCCTCCGGAACACAAGCTTCCCGAGTGAGGGATCGCTGCTTGCGCAGTTCGTCGAGACTCTGGCAAAGGCGGACGACGTCAGCGATAGTTCGGGGGTCCTTGGCTAGTAACATTTTGTAAGCGTCGTCATCAACCCCATATAACATGTGTCGAACTTTCTCTGTTTCTGTCATGGTGGAGTCGACGCGCTTGCTCAGGTCGAGGACATCTTTCATGTAGCTAGTGAACGTCTCCCCAGCGTGCTGTCCTCGCACGCGTAACGCTGCTCAGCACGAAGCAAGGTGAGCGCAGGTACAAGCGTATTGACGATGGCTGTACGCCCGCACCGAGCACCTTCTGCCGTACTTCTTATTCCGCTGCTACGAACGTGCGCGCATAGCGCAGTGAGAAGATGGACCACGATCGCATGGCTCGCTTTCTTGATGTACCGTATACCCCGATAAGCTGATGGTGTTACAAGAGCTGTTCAATATCTTTGCTACAGTATATATATATATATATATATATATATATATATAGATACAGAAACATAGGTCGGCTGTCTACAACGCCAAAGGAGGCATAGGGGTGTGGTTAGGCTCTATTTTTTACTACAGTTAATGAAGTTAACTATTTTTTTTATATATATATAAGGAAGAAAGAAAGAAAGAAAAACACGCGCCCAGAGTGGGGACCGAACCCACGCCTTTCGATTAGATCTAGAATGCCTTACCAATTCGGCTATCTGGGCGACTGTGTTCTCCTTCACTTTCTGGGCTATTTATATTTACTAGAAGTGTATCTGACGCTTGAGGGTGGTAGCCAGCGCCACTCTGACTACACGGGGAGAAGGGGACCTTCTTTTCAACCCCCGGGGCGTGACTCAAACGTCTACAGCCTGTCATGAGTGGGTAACTGGCGGGAACCCTGTTATGCTACCTAGGCATCAAGGCTGCCAGAACCGAGACCCTCGCTAGGCTTTTGCAGAATAATGTAATAAGGAAATGAGGGGCTCGTTGAGGAAATACAGAAAAATAGGTCGGCAGTCTACAACGCCAAAGGAGGCATAGGGGTGTGGTTAGGCTCTATTTTTTACTACGGTTAATGAAGTTAACATTTTTTTTATATATATATAAGGAAGAAAGAAAGAAAGAAAAACACGCGCCCAGAGTTGGGACCGAACCCACGCCTTTCGATTAGATCTCGAATGCCTTACCAATTCGGCTATCTGGGCGACTGGGTTCTCCTTCACTTTCTGGGCTATTTATATTTACTAGAAGTGTATCTGACGCTTGAGGGTGGTAGCCAGCGCCACTCTGACTACACGGGGAGAAGGGGACCTTCTTTTCAACCCCCGGGGTGTGACTCAAACGTCTACAGCCTGTCATGAGTGGGTAACTGGCGGGAACCCTGTTATGCTACCTAGGCATCAAGGCTGCCAGAACCGAGACCCTCGCTAGGCTTTCGCAGAATAATATAATAAGGAAATGAGGGGCTCGTTGAGGAAATACAGAAACATAGGTCGGCAGTCTACAACGCCAAAGGAGGCATAGGGATGTGGTTAGGCTCTATTTTTTACTGGGGTAATGAAGTTAACATTTTTTTATATATGTATAAGGAAGAAAGAAAGAAAGAAAAACACGCGCCCAGAGTGGGGACCGAACTCACGCCTTTCGATTAGATCTCGAATGCCTTACCAATTCGGCTATCTGGGCGACTGGGTTCTCCTTCACTTTCTGGGCTATTTATATTTACTAGAAGTGTATCTGACGCTTGAGGGTGGTAGCCAGCGCCACTCTGACTACACGGGGAGAAGGGGACCTTCTTTTCAACCCCCGGGGCGTGACTCAAACGTCTACAGCCTGTCATGAGTGGGTAACTGGCGGGAACCCTGTTATGCTACCTAGGCATCAAGGCTGCCAGAACCGAGACCCTCGCTAGGCTTTCGCAGAGAAATATAATAAGGAAATGAGGGGGTCGTTGAGGAAATACAGAAACATAGGTCGGCAGTCTACAACGCCAGAGGCATAGGGGTGTGGTTAGGCTCTATTTTTTACTACGGTTAATGAAGTTAACATTTTTTTATATATATATAAGGAAGAAAGAAAGAAAGAAAAACACGCGCCCAGAGTGGGGACCGAACCCACGCCTTTCGATTAGATCTCGAATGCCTTACCAATTCGGCTATCTGGGCGACTGGGTTCTCCTTCACTTTCTGGGCTATTTATATTTACTAGAAGTGTATCTGACGCTTGAGGGTGGTAGCCAGCGCCACTCTGACTACACGGGGAGGAGGGGACCTTCTTTTCAACCCCCGGGGCGTGACTCAAACATCTACAGCCTGTCATGAGTGGGTAACTGGCGGGAACCCTGTTATGCTACCTAGGCATCAAGGCTGCCAGAACCGAGACCCTCGCTAGGCTTTCGCAGATGACTATAATAAGGGAATGAGGGGCTCGTTGAGGAAATACAGAAACATAGGTCGGCAGTCTACAACGCCAAAGGAGGCATAGGGGTGTGGTTAGGCTCTATTTTTTACTACGGTTACTAAAGTTAACATTTTTATATATATATATATATATATATATATATATATATATATATACATATATATTTTAATTTATCTTTTTATGGCATTACTGCAGAGGCGCCATTGTTGTATGTGCACAACCCCCCCCTGAATTTCTGGCTGCGCTACTGGCTTCGATTACATTTGTGGTATCCTAGAACATCAGGAAAATAGGCAAATTTCTTCAGACTTGGGTATTGCTGTCAGTTAGGAACGTCTTTTAACCACCATTTTTTTAAGTATGTTGCCCATGGTATCTTCGACAAGGTTATTATGTTGAAAAATTAAATCACCACACAATAAAAGATTGTTGACTCTCTAGTGTGGTTACCAAAACCTTGTTTGAGAAAAAATTCTCTGCGAGTACACATAAGGTGTTCCAAAAAGCGCAATATCGATGCGCATGTGACGAAGCCATTTTCCAACGCTTCCCTTGCGTCCGCGAGAAATCTTTGTCCTCGGCATGCAGCAAGGCTAACTACAATTATCTACGCGTACTACATTTGCCAATAGCTTTTTGCAGACACAACTAAACTTCACCTGCCTTCACAATCCCTGTGTTCGGTTTTTATTGCGACCCTGGCATTTCCTACTCCAGGGAAAAAATGACATTCCCTCAGCACAAACGCACCATAACACATGTGCCCAGCCTGAACACAGGAATGCTTGTGACTGCTCCTGTTCAATTGATATTTTCCTTCGGCCTAACAATGGGCACATTATTTCAGCCGCTCTCAAGCACTGACTCGAAAACAAAAAATGATGGAATACCAACGTATGTTCCGCCTTTAGATGTTTTCGAAGCCTTACTGTGGCTTGTTAGCAGATTTGATACTTCGGGGTTTGTGTGTAGGGTCAGTGTTATCAGAAGGGGCAATAACCACCCCTAATACGGCGGAAAAACACATTCATTAATATATTATCTAGGCGCAATGCGCTGCCCAGTGCGCCTGCTTCTGCAGTGCAGAGATGCGTTATCTACGAAAGCTCCGATAAAGTTTTCCGGATCAGTAAAGAGTTTCAACTTCAGCAGCAAATGTACGTATAGGAAGTGGTGGTGGATTCAAAAGCACATGTTTGAGTTCTGTGGATGTTTTTTTTGATTTCCCGGCAACATACTTATCAAACAGAACCATCCGAAGGTGCTGTTTTCATAAGACATTCCCACCAGAGGTTTCTACCCCTGAGGCATTTATTTCAATATGGTCTTATTTGCCTCAGTTTATAGCCTTTTGCTCGTAGAGTCACCAGGTGAGCACCCTGCTGCGCAGAAGAAAATATTTACTTTACAGTCTGGCGTCGGAAAAAGCGCTTCTTGCTGAAAAAAGCTGTACGGAAATGTTTTTGGAAACCAAGTGTGTTTGAAATTGGGAAGGCCACACCAATCTTGAATAAAAAATTAAACCCCTTATTCTAGATAGGCTCATAAAATTCCGCGAGAACTTAAGTGTACCCGGGTGATTTGAATGAAAAATCCTAGAGACTAATTAACGCATTTTTATGCTACATCGTCTTTATCTCGCTTTTAAATGTTGTTTTATTCGATTCTGGTAGACGTTACCCCGGCAGACAGATTATGCGCCATTTACGCGAAAGCCTTCCCAAAGTCTGTGTTCTGTGAGCGCTAATGTTTTATTCACGTGCTGTCACGTTCATAGGTCCATCGCTGCTACCCAGTGTAGTTCTTCCTTTTCTTTAGGAGCGCAATGTAGCCGCTTGAGCACCGCACTTCACAAATCCCCTGGATTCCTGGGCTCACACAACATGGGAGTTTCTTCATTTTGTCTTTACAGCGGCGCCTATTTTCTTTTTCGCACTGGTGACAACCACGGTGACTTTTCCCTTTCATAAATATATTGAGGATTTCGCAGCTTAAACAGGCGACAATGCAACACCGAGAAACCGTTTCCTTATAATAACGACTGGTGTCATTAAACAAGCTCAATCCATCTGTGGGCATAGGTCGGCAAAACAGAAAGAACTCACTCGTACTCACTCACCAAATACCCATTTGTAATCATACTCACTTGTACTCAAACTCATTTGTCCTCACGACTGTTTGGACTCAATCTGTAATCATGAGTACTGAATCTGTACTCATGAGTACTCATGAGTACAGAGTGAGTACTCATGAGTACTCACGTCTACTGTACTCATGAGTACTCCTTCTGTACTCATGAGTACTACTCATTCTGCAATCATGAGCACTACTCATTCTGCAATCATGAGTACTCCTCATTCTGCACTCATGAGTAGACAATTTGTATTACTCACGAATAATCAACTTATCTGCACTCTTGGCTAGGTCGTATCTCGAATGAAATACTAAATAGAAAAAAATAAAATGTTTACTTGATTTGGAAAAACACAAGGTTGGGCTCAGGGGAGCTCGTGGCTTGTCGGTGCGGCCGTGGCCGTAAACTCCGGTTTTCTGCGTGTCTTCGGGTGGCAGCTTTTGTCGTCAGTTTTCGTTTCCGGGCGCGCTGATACTTTCCTAATCGTGCTCGAAATTTTCATTGTGTCTGCCCCCAGGCACAATGAAGCGTTTCCGTAGACGGACGTCCGTTCGTATCCAGATCACTGTCCGCTTTTTCACAGATGCTCGATGCTGGCGTTTGTTTTTTGTTGTTCCGAATACTAGAAACTTCGTTAAAGGGGTCCTGAAATACCTTCCGCCGATGCATGGATGTACATGTAACCAAATAAGACAATGTATTAGCAATGTCCTCCCGCAAGAATTTTGTTAAAGCGATGACTATTAGCTGAGAAATCGTAAATCAAAAACCGCGCATTATCGTCGCGCCGCGTTTCCTCCTCCTTTCAACTTACTCTCCGCTGTTGACGGCGCGCGTTCCTTCTCTCCCGGGATGCTGCGCTCCTCGTCGGTGAAGTACTCCCGCTATCGCGCTGCTTATACTGCCGTTTGCTACGGCCAAGCTTTGTTGACACCTTGAATCCCTCACTCCACTCAAGGCTGGAAAAGCGAACGAAAAATCTGGCCGCATTTGTGCGGCGGCCTGGCCTTGCCCTTTCGCGGTGTGCGTTGCTGCAGGGCAGCACGTGCCTTTTAATCGGCGGGGAACTCGCAGCCGCTCGGGGAGGATCGTGGGCTCGGTCCCTCATGCCCCTCATGCACCGCGCACTGTTTATCCAAAAAGCGCCGTATCAGATGTGGCCCCGCTGCCGCCGGGTCTTATTTTGCGGTGGTGGTAATTCCTGCCGGCGGCATGTGAAAAAGACGTTTTAAACCGATACAGAACCCGTGCACAAAACGCTGCAATCATGTGACCAGTTCCGCTTGGGGCGACGCGTGGTGGAGAGCGGCAACGTTGGAAAAACATGCTCCGGCGCGGCTCTGAGCTTTCTAGCGCTGGAGCGAGCGCCATTTCTTTGACAATCTCAAACATCGGTTGCCTTAGCAACAAGGCACAAACCGCCCCAGAAGTCAGTTACGGTTGCGTGATCCCGGTTCAGCTCAGGGCCCCACCTCGCGACATGTGGGCACTGCAGGCGTACCACTCACTCCCATTGGGAAGTGTTAGATGCGTTTGGCATTACAGGAGGCGATGGTGTGTGTGTTGTGGACGACTTTGTTTCGCGATGAAATGCGACGTTGTGCTTCTGCGGGTGGATAGTGCTTATCATGGTCTGTATTATCTTGCTCGAGCGACTTACGACTCAACCTCCCATAGGGTATGTGCAGTGTGCGTGGCTAAAAGCCATCTCGGCTTGCGCGCCAGAGTTAAGTGAATTGCTGTTCGTCCCCGCAACCGCGCGCGAGGTGAGTGCCGAATTTACGACGGGCAGGAGGAGGCAACCCATGTCTGTCAATAGCGGTTCAGACTTGCAACGCATGTTGTGACGTTGTTTTCGTTAGAAACGCATCTCTGGATTGTTTTGAAGTGGAATAAAATGTATCCGTCAAACCCGGGCATTCGGCTCAGGGCGTTCTCTGCGATTGCACGAAAGAATTGCCACGCGGCTTCAACGATTTCTTTATGAAGCGTACTCAGGTAAGAAAATATCCATGTCGTGTTATGGCCGTGTTGCATTCATTACGAACGGTTAAGCGTTTGTTTACACTTGTTTCGTTTGTCGTAAAATGTCCAAGCACTCCGACTATGCTCCGACACTCCGGTTGCAGATCAGCCGGTGAGCCGACGCTGAACAGACGACTCATCTCTTTGCCGGAAGTGCGTGAAAAATCCGCCCAATAGCAGGATGTCTAGCTCATGACGAACATCTGGGAGTCGATGATGTAGACATGTGAAGATGGCGGCGTCCAAAAATACGAAGGAAAGTGTGAGAAAAAAGCGACAAACTTTGCAACAAAAGTGTGAGCTTTCCGCTGCACGTAAAAGAGTAATATTTGACCCAGATGACCTTGACGACCCACTCTAACGGTTGGGCTACTACGTTTAGTGTGCTCAAAACGCCTTTCAGGGCTCTTTAAGAGGGTGTTCGTCTCGTTGAGCTTCGGTGAATATCAAATCTGATTTATTTTATTGTTTGTGCCGTGGGATTCACTTCGTCAGACCTGAACTTGACAGTGTTTACGGCGTTGCGTTAGTCGCGCCGCTTCCGTCGGCGATTGTGTTAGTGTAGCTAGTCGCGTGCTTGATGCATGTGGGGTCGTAGACGTCCGGTTTGTCCGGTGGCGAGCTGCGCTGTGTAGGGATGGCATAGTTCGGCACGTTGAGGACGTTGCTTGAATTTACCTGTGCGTTGCGAATGGTGCGGGAGCCGATTGGCTTTTCGTTTAGTGTGCGGTAGCGTGGCGTTTTCGTAGGGTGGCATGGCTGATCGGTCAAAGTCGTTGCTGCTCCGTTCTCGCAGTCGCCGTGGTTGTTTCGGAAGTGAAACCGTTGTGGATGGGAAGCGGGCGTAGTTCGTGCCATCCGTTCGATCCCACATTCCTTGGCGTCGCAAGCGTGACTTCATCGTTAGGGCATTTGATGCCTTCGTCTGGATCGGGTTCATTTGTTGCCGTTCTTGTGGTGTCTGTGTCGTCGCTCAAGCCCTCGTCTTTTGCCCGTTGTTTCGAGAATGCTATAATCGCTATCTCTCCCATACAAGCAGGCTCCGTTCGTCCTTAGTCCGCTTGGTCGCGGTTGCGTCCTCTTGTACGAAATGGTGTTTATCGTGTGAGTCTCGGTCGGAGCGCGGGTGCCGGGGATCTTGTTCGTTCTGTCTCGGACATGCCGCATGCGCTGGCCGCGTCCTTGCTCGTTGACGGACCTACTGCACGATTGTTATGTCGTTCGTCCACTGGACTCGGGCTGGAGCAGCGGGTGTCGGAGAGCTTGTACGTTCCGGTAGGGTGGAACCGCGTACGCTGGGTCTTTTGTTGCTTGTGGCCAGGTGATGTCTGCGGTTGTAACATTCGCTGGCCAAGTTCAGATAGCAGCAGCAGGAGCGGAGGATGTCGCAAATAGCAGTTTCCTCCGTGTGTGCTGGCTTGGCGGCGTTCCGTGCGCTGTGCATTTCGTTCGCCGTGGTGAGCTCCACTGGTTCAAGTTGGATGTTGTTCGTCACCTCTGGTGCGTTTCGTGCGCTGTGCCTCTCGTTTTATCTAGGAAACTCCCCTATAATTGGTGTGCGGTCGTTCGCCACGTATGGTGCATTTCGGGCGCCGTGCGTCTTGCTCGCTTGTCGGGGCCATATCCACCAATCCGGATGCGATGTCGTTGGTTGTGAGGCGTCAAGGTGGCGCGCCGCTTCTTTCTCTCCATAGATGCTATCACGGTGCTAGGAAAGGAGCTGGGGGCAACAGGCAATGGGATGCTTCTGATTGGTCGATGGCGAGGGTTTACCGAGGTCAGAAAAACAAACAAACAAAAAAGCGCATTTTTCGCTGCCTTGTGCCGCCGGTTGCACACCCTTTCTTTTTACTTTCACCTCGCGCAACCGGTGCCGGCGCGCCAGCGAGGCGGCTCAGCGAAGAGGGAAACAAAATCGCCCTTCTCATGCATTTCTGACGCCGCGCTCTGGTGTTTTTTCTTACTTTCATGACGTACAGTTCCCGTAATAGCTCGAAAGCGCGGCAATGGTTTAATCGTAGTGTGCTCCACTGTACATATAAATAATGCACTGTCGACGCCGGTAGCGTCAGAAAGCGCACGGCTGTTAGCTAAGCTTGCATGGCTACGGTTCCGTGTACTATTTATGTCTGTAAATAAGAACTCCCGAGACTTCATGTGTCTTCGAAGAGCGCGGGGTTGTAGCCTGAGACTTTCACTTTCATATCACTTTCGTATTTATGTCTGGGTTCAACTATCCCTAATGTTTTATTTTTGTTGAACAAATCTCATAAATAGAAAGCATGGTACCAGCTTTAGTAGCGGGGGAATATCTTGCCATTATGAAGCCCTCGGTTAAGGAATCTTTTAACTTTTGGCCGAGCGGCTGAATCGCGGGGCAGTTGGCCAGTTGTAGAGAGGGCACATTATGTACATAAAGCTACTTAACGGTGACCCCAGTAGCCCCCATGTATACAGCGGGGCGTGATATTAACTTGCAATAATAAATTATCTTTTTGACAGACACAGACAGACGGACTGACAGGCTAACATTGTCGCGCTCAAGTGGCCAAAGAAAGGCTATTGTCTTTAAACCCAGCTGGAAAGAGACGCGGCCGCCACTGTTCCGCATTCTGCGAACACTGCGCAACTGTACCCCTCGCAACCGCCGCCAGCCCGCAAAGTAAGAGATAAAAAGAAAGATGAAAACCAGATACCGCGCGAAAAGCCAAAGAGGGAGGTCCCTTCGCGAGAAAGGGACGGGACAGGGGCGCTACGCCTCGTTGTGTTTATTTCCGTTAACAGCACGGCCAAAACCCCCACCGTTCTGACTTTATTCACTAATTTTTGTGTGCCTGTGTTCTGTTAACCAGAGCGCCCGACACAAATTTGCTGCACCTGGCGACGTGCCGACGGTGGGCTCGATTCGCGCCTCGGTCAAACAGCCCGCGGCAGACGTGCCGCGACTTGGCGGCACACATCGCCTCCGCGTCTACTCTCCTTTTCCCATCGAGACGGCCGCACCAAATCATGCCTGAGACGACCGGCCCGAAAAAGATATGCAGCGAGTAGACCCTGGAGACGGCGCCGCTGAGTCGCCTTCCCTTTCTTGTCGTGGCTCGGCTGACGCAATCACTTCGCTGTCAAACTGCGGCCAGTGATAGTCCTGATTGGAAAGATTCGAACTGCACGCGGCTGCGGCGGAACCCCGGGGGTGTAAGACCAGCCCTGAAGCAGCGGCTCTGCGGCGGCATTTCCTTTGAGGCACTGAGTTGAGAAGTGCTATCGCCTTTGTGCGAGCCATGTAACGCCCTTGCTACCTGTGTATATATTGTACATAAATGCAGCCTAAAATCGCCGTCGGCTCGACAACTTCATCGCTCTGCTCTGCGCCGCGTCGATGGCGAACTGATCAGGGCAACGTCGCAACAGTGGTGACTCAGAAGGAATGGCCCAGTCCCAACAGTGTGCGTGTGGGTGTGCGTGCGTGTGTGCGCGTGTGTGCGCGTGTGCGCGCGCGCGTGTGTGTGTGGGGGGGGGGAGGGGCAGATTGCTGCCAGTGCTTGGCAGCCGTTACAGCAGTGTCGACCTGCGGTGCCGTGATTCTTGTACTGCAGAACAAAGTTTGCAGACGCGTTTTTCGGACGCGTGATAGCTTGCACTGACGTCACTGTATTGCCGTGTTGGTGGGTTGATTGCACAGTAGAAATCTGCAGCTCTTATCTCGAGCAGTGCAGATAAAGCTGACAGTGATCGATCAAAAGTGCGGTGGCCTCGTTATGTGCAATCCACATGTTTTACGAGATGTTCCAAGACGCGAGCTTAAGCGACAATCCCGGCGTCTGGCGTTGGCGTTCATCATTTCAAAACGTTTCCTTCACGAGGCCTCCCACAGTGCGAGCTTAAACTCGACAGTAGCTGCTAGCGAGTGGTGGTCGCCAGGCTGTAAACAGTAGTGAAGGTAGGGGAATAACAACTACCGAAATTCACCGTCATCGTCAACGCCGTCATTACACGGTGGCATAAACGAGAAGCACGAATGGGGTTGCCACTAGAAAGTAAAGCCATTCTTAAGCAAAACGCTTCCCCAATGGCAAGATGCCAGAGCTCTTCGACAAAATATTCGAGGCTAAACAAGGCGTCGCACGCGTACAACTGGATAATATGATGTCCGATTCACAACTCACAAACGTGCTTAGGTATACTCGGATATTTTATTTCCTTTGCTGGGGCAAATTCCACCGCCGTGCCTGTACGGTGGGGCTATATGCGCACTTGTAAATGGCACTACACGAGACCATATTACTAGCGAACCTAAGCAAAATGCTTCAAAACGGGAACCTAATAAAACCATATGGGTGCACGTACATCAGCCAAATTTTCGCTTGAATACTCACAGCGAAATGGTGCGGACAATTTCGGTGAGACAAACGTTACAAACCACGCAGTCGGTTTGACGCGAGTTACCTAAATTTACTGAGACTGTTGACATGACCGGTTCGGCTCACGAAACGACTACACAGCGTGACATACGTCTACGGAAACTTCTGAAGACCGAAAAAGAGGGACTTCAGTACGCCTAGTGCGTGCATTGTTAGCAGCCTCCACCACCTCTCCCCTAAAACAACTGGAAGGGAGCAAGCGCAATGAAGCCGCCACCTGTTCACAGGCCGCATCAACCAAAATAACTGCGGCAGTAAACAAGTGCCACAGGAAAGGAGCAACTGCGGCCGTGTTTCCCGCCGGGCCCTCACCCCCTCGTTTTTCCCTCTTCACCGTGACCCCTTTGCAAGCGACCGCCGAGAAACGCCTACAGCGCCAAACAGGGACCGGGAAAATGGGGAGGTGCAGTTTTCGTTGTCTAATTTTGCCATCCTTGACAGATAAGCTGCAGAGTGGCACCGCTAAATGTTTGCGACTCGTACACGCACGTCCAAACTCGACCTTGTGATAAAACTTGTTTGCACTACTGTACTCACGAGTGCACAAACTAAAGAGTGGAAGCACTCGCAAATCCAGTATTCATGAGTATTGCACTCATAAGTACTGTGTACTCACGAGTACTGTGTACTCATGAGTACTCATACTCATTAGTACTCAAACTCATGAGTACTCATACTCATTAGTAGTGTACTCATGAGTACTGTACTCACGAGTAGTGAACTTACCCCTGTACTCACTCGTCATCGTACTCACTTTTTTTTTCTGTGTGTGTACTCACTCATCATCGTACTCACTCCTGAGTTTGAGTAAAATGAGCACAAATGAGTGTACTCACGAGTGAGTACGGCGACCTATGTTAACGCCTACGTCCTACGCTCCTCTAACAAAATTTTGCACTATAAAATAGCAATGGTGTGACCAATTATAAGGAATGTTTCGAGCAGCCAGAGGGAAATTTGGATTGTTCAAACCCCCAACGAAATTTTCACTGCTCCTCCTTCTCCTTACTCCGCAGTTCTTAAGGAACCGTAATCGGCCCACAGCACCGCGCATAGTGCCTCTTTTTCCCCAAATGGGCGAACTACCCAGGCTAGTAGCAAGAGAAAATTATGAATGACGGCGATTTTCTTGCGACTTTCGGTAAGATCTCGATGAAGGTTTGGGTTCTAGTCGCTGCTGTGATATCGCGGTTCTTCTAGTTTTCCTCCCTCAAGGGGGTTCCTCTATCGGTCCGCGCAAAATTAGTGCTACTGCCCCTCCATTTGAAAGTTTGTTTTACGCATGATGCGGCACAGGCGTGGCTGAACTAAAGCTCTCCCGCTCGCATGTCTAAACGGGTTCAGGCTTCAGGCGGCGGTAGGCACGACGCCACTTGCATGGCTTTCTTGAAATCTTCGGCGCTGGACGGGGGATGCGGTTACCGCGCGGCCTGACAGCCGATGCGCCGGGTGCGAGACCGCACGGCCTCGACCATCGCATCTCCACCACAGAAGCGTTGAGCAGTGGTAGCGATTCGTGGCCTCCGAAAGAAGAAAAAACGACTGGAGACAGAGTGCTTCCTTCCGAGGCGCCTTTCGCCCCTCTCGGTCGACTAGTCCGTCCATGAGAACGGCAGCATAATGCTGATCCTCCTTCAGGTACATGTCATAGTGCAAATACTTCTTTAATTAGCTGGGGCCTGATGCGGATTTAAGAATTTCCTTCTCATTTCATGTTTCCCATTCGTTGTGTATTGATGACGCTAATAATTGAGTCAGAGTTTCAAAGGTCGCAAGTGCGCTTTCTGTGACCCTTAATTTCTGTGTACCTGGAAAATGTGTAATGATTGAAAACTGTGCGGCTGCGCCAGCTGCATGTGGAAGTTCCTGTGTTCATTCTGTCTTTTTATTCTTCTTACGTATTAGGGGAATTTCTGTAACGCATGTGGTTTTTTTTGCTGGTCACTCTTCCGAGAGCCGCCACGTGATGGAAGGATCTGGCGCAAGCTGATTTTGGAAAGAAATCTTGTTTACTCCGGTCGTTGTCTTATCTATTGCAAGACCGTTCAAAGCGCAAAACGTAAAACGAGGGACGACGAGAGGCACAGGGACACGCGCTACTTCCAACTAAGATTTATTAGGAAAAGAAGTCAAATATATACACAGAGATCGTGCGCACACTTGTACATTCTTGAGGTCACGCCACGCACACCCAAGACACGCATGATAAAATCAGAATACGGTAAAACAACGGTAATACAAAATCACGAAAACCGAAAAAAGATATATATAAAAATATTTGTTCGACAGCAGCTTGTGCGACACGTGCGACACAAATGGAATGTAGAGCGTGGAAACACGGGGCACCTTAGTGCGCACTGCCGAGATTGTATAAAATGTAAAGATAGTAAACCTGACTTCAATCATACCGTAACAATAGCAAGACATCACAACCAGTTAACAAGAGAACTTATCGAAGCTTCTGAAATGGCCCGCCTCGGACGGGATGCGTGCGTGAGCAAGCCATCTGTGACTCTATCACAAAAGGAACTTTCGTATCTGAACATACGAATCTGAACGCACTTGTCGCACAAGCTCCTGTCGAACAAATATTTTTATTTTTATCGTTTTTCGGTTTTCTTGATTTTGTATTATCGTTGTTTTACCTTATTCCGATTTTATCTTGCGTGTCTTGGGTGTGCGTGGCGTGACCTCAAGAATGTACCGGTGTGCGCACGATCTCTGTGTATATATTTGCCTTCTTTTCCTAATAAATCTTAGGTGGAAGTAGCGTGTGTCCCTGTGCCTCTCGTCGTCCCTCGTTTTACGTATTGCGCTTTGAACGGTCTTGTAATGGAATACCAACTTGCCCAGAAATCCGCCCTAATCAGTTGTCTTATCTGCATTGATTCTTGCCAGTTTCTATACCCGGCATCTTTGCATGTTTGTGATTTTTTCTTGCAGTGTATACTTGCATTTCCGTTGGATAATGTTATGCATACACCGTAGGTCCAGCCTTTACCAAAAATGACGATAGCCGAACAACACTTCTGGCCACGATTATGCAGAAGAAGTGTACACGTTTGCGCCTGCGCTCATCGCCATGCGAATTTGGAAAAGAGAGAGGGGGAGCAAGCTTGTTTTTGGCTGGGGTATTGACCCAGAGCGAGAAGCAATTGTAATAAGCGCCCGGCAACCAGTTAGTACGTGCCTGGACAGGAAGGACATTTATGGATTAGAAGAAGGCGGAGAAGAAAGATGCAACGCTTGTGTGGCGGCGTCTCAAATAGGGTGCGTCAAGATAGACAATAGCACTTTTATCCTTCTTTGACAAGGACGTAGGGGTGGCGCGCATGGGGGAAGAGGGGGGTGGAAGGAACAAATTACTGCCATTTAAATCTCTCCAACAGGAGCAGCAGAAGGACTGATTCGAGGAATGAAGGACGAATCATTGATTCATTCATTCATGGTGGATCGCGGTTATTTCACGACGAACCGTACCGCAGAGAGAGGCATTTCACGCAGTGGGATAAACGACAACTTCCAGCGGAGTGACGTATTTTGTTTTCATTCTCCCCGTTCTTCAGAAGATTCCCCCTTCTACTAGCCTCCCCAATCCCCATCTCTTCGAAGAAAATAATAAGTTGGCGGAGGCGGCTGCGTGACCATTCTGCGGACTTCGGCGGCGGCGCAGTGTGGCGGGACAAAAACAACCGCCAGCGGCGGCTGCACGGCGCGGCGACGCACAGGTCTAAACCCAAGCGCCATACTCGCGCGCTAGGTGCAGGCAATAGTCTTCTGAAATGGAACTCAGCCGCCCTTTTTTTAACAGTGGATGGTTTGACCTCAACGCCGCGCTTGTTTTCCTTGCAATGGCCTCAGCGAAACGGCCGAGATTTACTATTGACAGTTACTTTAGAAAAAGAAGTCCCCCTGCCGATGTTCTTGCCGATCCTATTCCCTGAACTAGTCAAAGTACGGTTACCACCTTAGAAAAATTCTGCTGCCCCGCAATGCCCTCAAGGCGAAGCCGTTTCGGTGCTGCCGAGTGACGTTCTTTCAAATAAGAACATCAAACTTTACGTACTAAACTGCCCGAAACGTGGCCACATCAAACACGACGATACAAGATGGCACCTACTTTCGAATCCGTGGATGGCAGATTCTCACTCCACATTTCCAGGGGTGGGAAGTCGAAAACTGAAGTTTCAGCCGAAGTGGCAACAAATGTATTCTTGGGTGCTCTATATTAAGTTGCAAGAAAGAGCCTTCTGTAATGTTATCGTTCTATTCAGACATGAAAGTTCTGGCAGGGGAGGCCATCGGAAGCTCGGTGCTTTAGTACTTCGCCCTTTTACTCGCTGGAAAACTGCCCTAGAAGCATTTCAGAGCCAAAATGACTGCGCGTATCACAAGGCAGAAGTGCTTTATGCAGCCCAGTTCGTCGAAGCCGTGGAAGGGGATACTAATGCTGAACACATCAACTCCGGTGCTCAGCAACAACGGCAGACTAACCTCAAGAAGCTAGGATCTACAATTGAAACGGTCATCTTCTGCGAAAGGCAGGGAATGCCTCTCAAGGGACATCGTGACGCCGGTCCTCATACCTTAGAGCACACTATCGAAAATGATGGAAACCTCCGTAACCTCCGTACACTCCTGCGCTTCAAGATTGCTGTGGCGACGACAACTAAAAGAATCCCGTACTGGCAGCCCTCGGAAATGTCACGTATCTCATTTGGCAAATTAAGAATGAAATTCTAGTGGTGTGTGAAACGTTGGTGCAGGAAAACATCGTTGCCCGAGTCAACACTGCCAAGTGCTTCGCCCTTCTTGCCGATGAAACAACAGATACTCCAGGCAAGCAACACCAATGCAATAGCTTGACTAAACTCTTTTTGCCTGTGCATTCTCACGTAAATAGCAGACAGCATGGACCGGTGTACTCGAAGCTCTCCGCCATACTTAATTACCGGTAGGATCTTTTACTACAGTACCATTACTATAAGCGCTTGATAGCAATGGGCCTTAAACAAAAAAAAGAATGTCTTATTTTCTCTAAACTGGATCTGGTTGATTGTTTTCTCTAACTTGATTTTTTACAGGCATCGAGCAAATGCCAGATTGCGTCAGACACCTTTGGGGGGGGTACTGCGCATGAGGACGTTCTGGCCTTCACGGTAGTTGCGGGCCTCACCGGGCAAGGCATCGCCTCAGAGCTATTGAAATTGGTCAAGGACACAGGCGTGAACACTTCATTCATGTGTGGGCAGGGGTAAGATGGCGCATCAAACATGTCTGGCCGTTTCAGTTGTGTTCAAGCAGTCATCAAGAGGGATGTTCCTGCGGCCCTGTATGTGCACTGCGCCAGTAATTCCTTGAATCTTGCACTGTGTAGTACATGTAGTGCTCCAGAAATTCGTAATGCATTGCGTGTAATTCAGGATGTCTGCTCATTCTTTAGGAAGTCGGGGTCCGGTCAAAGGTGCCGAGAGAGAAGATCATTGAAAACAGAGAACGGACTAAACAAAGACGTCATTGCTTGTATGAGAGCCGTTGGGTGGAGGCAACGAGGCTATTTAAACATTCTTGGAACTCTTTGGTCTGGCCTTTTTGGCACTTGAGGACATTGCAGAAGCTGCCATCGAAGCTTCGCCGTAAGAGCATCAGTTGCTCGCTTGCGCACTGACGTCCACATTCATTGTAAGCGTAACTATCAGCAGCAAAAGCACTGTCGCTCACGCTCGCACTTTACAGAGAGCTTCAAAGGCCTCTTACGGCCTAGTTGTCGCTCTAGATTTAATCGACCATGTCCAGGCTGCGGTGAGCGAGTTGCGTAGCCATGGTTTTCCCGGAATCTTTGAAGCCACCCTATCAATGGCCAAAGGAGTGGCAGTGGAGATTCAAATGCCACGTTTCCGCGATCGACAGCGTAACAGCCCTAACGTGCATGCCACGAACGTCGAAGCAACTTTTAGAATTGCAGTCTTCCTGCCGTTTATGGATCATCTTGGAACGCCGTTGGATTAGCGGTTTGTAAAACACCGGCGTACTTAATGGTTGCTATCATCGCTGCTCCCTCCAAACATCCGCCAGGCCGAGTCTGCACCTAAGGCTGAAGAAGTTTCGGCTTTGTACTCGAGCTTCATGTCAGTTTGGGAGCTTGAGGTAAAACTGCTTGTGGGGGCTCCGAAATGCATGAGGGGCATGAAGGGGCCCCATCATCATTGCAGGCAGTTTCTCTTTGTACAGTGGCTATGTTTCCGAATTTTCATCTGCTGCTGCAGATACAACCCTCCCGTTGACTACAGCAGAGGCAGAACGTTCTTTCTCCACTTTTCGATGATTTAAAACTTACTTCAGAGCGTCCAAAACTAACAAGTGCTTTCTCGGACTAAACCTTCTCAATGTACACAGTGATATTGCAGTCTCTCCAGAGGACGTGCTTAATGTACTTAGACGCGAACGCAGGCGCCTGCAGCGCAATATATAGACAGAAGGTCATCGCTTTATTGCATCCCGTAGGCGGCTCTCCAACTGGTCTATTTGCAGGAGCAGGCTATAAGAAACCTAAATTATCGTGCTAGCATTCTCAATGTCGGAAACCAGAATGTTTTCTTTTAACGAATATTCATGATAACAAATTTCCTTATTTAAATGAAAGTGTTTCTCGCAACAGGTGTGTTACTTGTTGGTTTGCAGACACTTTTTGATCATGTTCTTTAGGAACGCGACAAAGAAAGCAATTTGAGTACCACGGATAAGGCGTTGCCGTACAGGAATACGTGAATACGTGTACTGTCAATAATTATATACTTCTTTTGTTCATAACTGTAACCGACCATCTCTGCAATCATTTTATTACATATCTTAATTTCTGTACTTATTTTATCTCTGGTACTTCATTCTTGTATTCTTCTTGTATTCTTGTTCCGTTGGTTGAAATAAGCAGTATTCAAAATAAATCAAAATTAATCCCCTCCCCTTGAATTTGTTGGCTTCAGATGTAAGCACATCTGGTTTGCCCCTGCTGGTACTTTGCTTACTGCGTACACTTTTTTAGTTATTTTGGTGTTTTTTACATGGCTATGGCTAGGGGCGTGCCTGCATGTGCTGAGCATGTGAGTTGGCCGATTCTTGACAGTTGGATTTGTCATCATCTTTGTTGCTTTCCTTGCTTGATCTGTTTCAAGTGGCACATGTTGGGAGGCATGCGAGCGACGACGCGATTTGGTAGAGTGCCTCTACACACTCTGAAGAGAGGGATTTACATTGTATTCTTTGGGGTGGAGATTGCGTGCGCCTTCCCGTGCACGCACTCTTTTTCTTCCAAAAAAGTGCAACAAATTCCTATGACAGGACGATTGGTCGTGTATGTATGGTGGTGTGCGCTGATTTGATTCCTTGCTATTTTTAGGATCAGCCTGTCTACGCCCACTGCAGGGAAACGGCCTCTCCAGACACGGATCTCCAGTTGCTCCGTTCCTGCGCTAACAGCGACCACTTAATCCCCGCAAACTGAGATGTGCTTACATATATTATATATATTGCCCCGAACCATGAAGTGGGTGTGTTGATTTATGTTTTGTTTTTACTATCCGGCTGTTTTATCTGTGTCTCAAGCAAAGCGCATGTTTCATTCTTTATTTTTATGCCGCAAAGGTTATAGCATTCGGATAAGGAGAGCGTTTCGCCCTTACGCCACTGGCCTGGAATAACCTTTTTTGATCTACAACATTCTGGATGTAAATCGATGTTTCAAGAAACACTCGCGCCGAAAGATAAATGCCCGCAGGGTAGACGCCGCGTCATTCGAATCGCCGACGCGCGCTTACGCAGGTCCCTTTGTTGACTGCTGCTTCGCCGCCTGTGAACTTTTTCAGTTGTTATTATAGGTGCATGAGCTCGCTCCAATAAACTTGTTCTTCCTTCAAAACGACTGTGTGAACTTTGGCTTCGGGGCATCTGGTAGGTGCTGGGTACGTACCCTTTATGCTCCCTGCTCCTTCTGGAAACCGACAAGCCTGCCCAAGCCGAGGAAGCCGCCGACTTGAAGGTTTACCGTCCGAGTTTTGACTTCTACCGAAAAGAACCAAGAGGAAGATAGCCGCATCCGACAAGATGGTGGATGAAGTCACTCCCCCAACCGTCTTGCAACAGCCGCGGGAACCACCATCGTTCCGCGGATCTCCCGGTGAAGACGCTGAGGTCTGGCTTGAGAAAGTGGAGCGCGACCAGATCTTTAACACGTGGGTGACGAAGAAACCTTTCGGCTTGTGTTCTTGTATTGGAGGCTGCAGCTCGAACTTTATTTGAAAACAACGAAAGCTCGCTGACTGACTGGACTCTCTTTAAGAGGGAGTTCCAGAAAACATTTGCACCGTCCCGCCGAAGGAGCGAGCCACCCTTTTGTTGGAAACGCGCACGCGACACCCCAATGAAAGGGTCGTATTCTTCGTTGACGAGATGAAGCAACTATTTGGACGCGCGGACCCCGAAATGACAGAGGAAAAGAAATTATGCTTCCTGATGCGCGGTGTGAAGGAAGAACTGTTGCTTGACTTGTCCGCAATCCACTTAAAACCATCGCCGCATTCGTGACGGAAGCCAGCATAATTGAGAAGGCCCTCGAAATGCGTTCTAAGCATTATGACCGGAACTTTGTCGGCGCAGCCAGTGCGAACTATATTAAAAACATTTGCATTCCGGCTGATAGCCTAAGCGAGATCATCTTCGCAGTAGTGAGAGAGGAGCTGCGGAAACGTCTCCCCACGCCGCCGCAGCCCCAATTTGCTTCTCTTACAGACGTGATTAAGGAAGAAGTGCAAGAAGCGTTGGGAACTTTTACGCCGTCCTATGTACCTCACGAGCCACAAGATATGACGTATTCTACGGCTGTTCATCGACCACGCCTTGCTCCAACAGATCAAGAGACCCCGCCGTACCGCCGTCCTCTGCCGCCCGCCCTTCCCCCTGTTGCCCGAAACCAGATGACGTGGAAGACGGACTTATGGCGAACTTTCGAAAACCGTCCTCTATGCTACCACTGCGGAGAGGCTGACCACATATACCTTCGCTGCCCCTACAAGAGGCTCGGTTTGCGAGGGTTCTCCGTAGACGCACTACGCCTCCGACCCGGCCAGCGCCCAGCTGAGATTGAAGAATACGTGTCCAACACCAGCCGTGGACCAGCGCGTTTCAACCGTTTGCCGTCGTCCTACCCGTCGCCGGCCCGTCGTAGCAGTGCTGTATTCGCACGTGAAAGGTCCCCTCGCCCACGCCGAGGAGAATATACGCAGGAACTTCAGGAGTGAAGTTTTACAATGGCGAACGAAGGAAAACCCTCCAAAGACGCAAGGACTTGCTGAAGACTGTTGCTTACTACAAGCCCACATCCCGACGAACCGATCTAACCTTGATGTGACTCCCGAAGACGAACACAGCAACACGGCCCGGCGCGTACCCTACATGACCGAGACTGCCACTGAGCAGACGACGGCAGCGACGACGCACAGTGCCCGACCGTGAACACGCACAAGACGAGATGCGACGCCTCGACGCACCCCTAAATCGAGGAAGGAGGAGTCCGACGTCAAGGTGTCCATCGACGGCTTTGATGTAGTCGCCTTCATAGACACCGGATCCGACTACTCGGTGATTACCGGATTATTCGCTGTTAATCTGAATAAAGGTACGCGCAGATGGAACGGTCAGCTCATACGCACAGCAGGAGGCCATCTCCTAACGCCAAATGGAAGTGCACAACACGCGTTACCATACACGGCACCACGTACGCTGCCGCTTTCGTCATTTTGGCTCACTGCTCCGGGGACGCAATTCTTGGAATGGACTTCTTGATGGACAATGGTGAAATAAGTGATCTACCCAGGCAGCACAGGAGTGTTTTCCTAACTCCTGCGGTATACTTGGGCCGGTGATTTTCTGTACGGGCTTTTTCCAGCAGCCGTGTTCGGCCCGTGTCCAAATGTGGGCCTTTTGGCCGTATACGGCCGTACTGCCATGACTGTCCAACGGCCAGTGTGTGTCCACCAGTAGACCAGCTTACATTCATGCGGCCAGATTCCAGCCGTAGGGCACCGGCCATTTCAAAGCCATCCGTGAGCGGCCGAAGTATGGCAACCGGAGGACAGCCGAGATGCGGTTGTCGGACTCCAGGCGGAGTAAAGCTTCCGGAAGTTCGTCCATGCTATGAACATTAGAGTTCCGCCACAGTACGTTAATTGTACGGATGCCGCTGGACGACCAGTGCATGCAGCGCAAGCAGATGACTTCGTCGCGCTTGGCAGCAGCACGAACCTACCATTTTGAGTCCACTGCACGGACATCAAAGTGAGCCCGTCCGCCACCTCCAGCCGTCCAGCCTTCATCGCAGCCTTGCTTAATTATCAGCGTTAGTTGAGAACAAAATTCATTAATTTCAAAATTCAAAATTTATAAACAGTGCTCACAAATTGCCGTTCCTTTAATTAGTGTAAAGAAAATATTCAGTTCTTTGCGGAGCTGGAATAGATATATTGTCCAGGTCCTGACATGTTATCTGGGGTGGCTTACCTGTAATAAATGGGGAAGGAAGCGGGAGGGGGGGGGGGCGAAGGGCGAATACGTTATTGGGTTAAATTTCACAAAGATGAAAGTGCCGCGTTCAGCCAATTTCTTTTAAGACAATCTTCGTGAACGCTTTGGTGCTCTGACTAAATCAACTACTTTTACAACAGTTGCTTGACCACTTTTGTTGTATATAAAACCGGCTCGATTGCCTTTATGTTTGGTACACCACGAAACACTCAGGAGCACTCAATATAATTTCCTTCACATGAGAAGTACGTTCAGTTTTTGCTCATTTTTCTTGCAAAAGATATTTCTATTCGATCAACTTTTTTGATAAGCTTTCACAGGGATGATGCTGGAGGGATAGAACAAATACTTTCATTTTCAATCTATATTTCACGTTGTTAGGTGCGACGCATCTCTTGCTCTGAGGCATGTCCCTCCTGCGTCGTCGTTGTCGCGCCGTTCGTCCACATCCCTCCTCCGTTCTTCTCTCCGATAGTTGTGCGCAACAGCTGTGGGTAACACTCTGACTCCGTCTCTTCATCATAAACAACAGCTACGTGCGCGCGCTTCGCTCGCTTCGCTCCTCTCCCGTAGCGGGGCGACGCGTGGTGTGCGCAAGTGCGCGCATGCGCGACTCTCTCCCGTTGTCCCCTCTCCTTCAAGCGTTGTGAATATAAAGCGGGTATCGGGCTTCGACGGTTCGCCAATCTTCCCGCGTATGAGAACGCTCGCATGTGATGGAAATGGAACATAAGCGTTCAAAACTCGTTTCACCCGAATGAGAGAATCAACCCAACGGAAACGCAAATTGAACCCCCCGATGCGTCGCATCACACCAGGGTTCCCTCGAGGGAAGATGGGCGTAATTTTTTCATGAGTTATGTGCACACCCCTTAATAGACCAAAAGAACTTAATTTTTGTCTAATGTCGTACGACTTTAAAAAATTCTAAACGCGTTGCGAATGACGCCTTGCTTCATGTGGCTGCGGTTGTATCAATCTGTCTTCACGAGCGCAAAGGCGTAAGACTAGAGTTCCATAGTTTGTTTCAAACCAATAACATAGCAATGGTAGTATTGAGACAGCAAACCTTGCATACTGCAATGAATAAGACAATAAATGTTTCATTAGTGCAGTTTGGTTTGAATGTATAATGTTCTCAACCCGTCGGAGGCGAACTTGCTGCTTCGCAAGTTTATTTATTTATTTATTTATTTATTTATTTATTTATTTATTTATTTTTTCAGTTATTTATTTATTTATTTATTTATTTATTTATTTGATACCTGCTTCGCAATTGCATGCATTCCAGCAGGGAGATTCATAACCATAACAATCATATTTGAGGTCAAGTAGCAGAATAATTACACAAAGCGCGGTAAAAGGCGCCATTATAAACAGGGGTTACAACCATGCGTGGGAGATAATTTCACTCTCGTATTGACCTAAGATAAAATGACTCGCGCAAGGCGTCACCTTTACAGGAAAGTTAATAATTTGCTTTAAGCTAGCGGTCCCACTTCGGGATATGTAGAATGGCGCTTGGATATACTCCTCCCCTTATATTCCAGTTTTCAAATGATAGATATTACTAAAAAATTTCAACCTCTGGTTTTGTCCGTGCTCTTTCACGTCTTAGCATTAAAGTTTACATTTATTTTCCGTCATGCTGAGTTGACAGTGCCAATTACCTAATACGAATCGCACTGCCCTATTCTGTATGTTTTCGAGCGTATCAAACAGCTCTTTGGTTTAGGGATTCCAGAAAACACAAGCGTACTCCAACATCGAGCGCACATGAGCGAAATACGGTTGATCTTTTATTCTAGATAGAGGTTCGGTGAAATTTGCCTCACAAAGCCAAAAACACCTGCAGCCGTAACTTTGAACTTGTGAAGGTGCGTTTTTAACCTCTACTCACTCGTTAAATACACTCCTAGTTATCTATATTCTCCGGCCATTCTTAAAGCAGCGTAATTTACAGTATAAGTATTCAATTTGAATGAAGGTTTTCTTGTAAAGGTGACGTTACACACTTTTAACATTCAACAACTTTTCTGAATCACCACACCCGGATGTTGTTAAATCTGAATCATGCTGCAGGTGTTCAGAATCACGTTCATTCGCTGTAGTTCTTTAAACTACACAGCCCTTCCCGAACATTTCGAACAAAGATCAGGCGCCAATAGTAATAACATTTATATATCCCAAGAAAAAATCATGGCCCGAAACTGAGCTTTGGGGAATTCCTGACGTCACGGGAACCTATCCGGACTAACAACCATTGAGAGCGACCGACTGCTATCTTAGAGAGAGATACTGGGCTAACCATGCAATAACCGATTCATTCAGTTTATAGCCCACAATGTACTAACAAGAAGGTACTAACACCGTCACATGCGTTTTTGCAGTCCAAGAAAATACAGTCAACTGCTTTAAGCTTATCTATTGCTAGAGCCAAATTGGGCGTGAACTCAACAAGCTGCGTTGAGCAAGAGAAACCTGACAAGATCCGTGCTTGCTAGGATGCTGGAGGTTATGTTTAACCAGAGAGTCATATCCCATGTGTAGGTAAGCTCACCTTCAAACACCGCAACTAAATGAACATCGAGGCTTCGTCATTGACAAGGCTCTGTTGTTATAGCAATTTTAAAATAACACGTTTCTAAATAGGGAGTCATAAAATCCCATGAAATAACATAGTGCAGTCCACGAAGTTGAGCCTACTAATGCACGAGCTTAGACTCTTTTATGTTTATCACCAACAAAATAGAGCAACATTGTTTTTCGCAGTACTATTGTAAGAAGAATAGCCGCAAAGTTGCGCTTTTGCTCGCCCTTGCCTTTCTTTGGTGGGGAGGCCTTGACATGGTGCCGGTTGAACTCCTTTGTGGTGGCCGCTTGCTCTACGCCCTTTAAGGCCACTTATTTTGGTGAACCACCGCCATCTCGGGTCGGACATCTCTGCCGGGTCCATGTCTCCAATGCTCTCCATTTCTTGAGGGGGCGAATAGTCTCGAGCTGATGCGTCGACGAAGCCGGCGGGCGAAGCGTGGTAGCGGCTATGAGTGGCGAGGCTTATCTCACCCGTCGGAGTGGCACAGTCTTCTTGTGGCAATAAATGGCATTCCGATGGCTAAAAGGTTCCCTGGTAATTTCCAGGGAGTCCTTGCACCTTGCCGTTCACCTAAAACACTCATTACTGTTTGACAAACCAAGTTTGTTCATTTTTAACGTAGAAACACCAAGCGTATGAAAAACGCGGCTGCAGCGTTCGGGTGCTTAACGGCTTTTTCTTCACCCAGAGAAAACCGGTACTACACCGGCCGGTCTCTTTCAACGTCTGTGCATGAATTCTCGGCGCCCAGGTGCGTGCCATTGTTCGGCTGTACAGCGCTGACCGAAAGATTGACGCATAACCTGACACCTTACGTAGGCTTGTCTCCGCTTGAACACCGTTTGCCAAATATTCTGCGGACGTTCGCGTGACGTAATTTGGCCGAAGACCGCTACCCGAAAGAAAAGCGTATATTCTGGGGCCGTACGTTGGCCGGGCTCTTTATTACACCGGCTTCCCGAAGAAAACGAATCTTGAAAGCGCGAATGCGCGGCAACCGCGCTCCGGCCGGTGTCCCTTCGAACACCAAATGCCACAACAGTACGGATATTCTGTGGCCGGTCGTTTGCCGTGCTTCGGCTGAATCCCGCTTCCCGAAGGAAAAACGGATGTCCTAAGCCCGTACTTCAGCCGTTATCTTTCTGAACATCGGCAGCCGAAAGTGAATTGAATATCTGGCAGCCAGGTAGCTGCCGTTGTGCGTCTGAATAAGGGCGGCCGGAGAAATACCGAAGCGCTGATTGCCGAATATTGGCTGTTCAACGTATGATCAGTGGCTGCCAGAACGTGGATGCTGGCAGGACATGCCAGAAAGCGGCCATAGATGGGCCCGTCTTGGGACACACTTTCTGTGCCACCTGGGTACAGACCAAGTCGATAACTGCTTTCTCCGAACACTCTATCACACCGGAACCGAACCCCGAACACCGTGCTGCTGTAAGGATCTCCGATAATCATATCACCCTGACACCCCGCGCAAGCTTGATGATCACCGTATACTTTGAAGATGCTGCTCCTGACCTCGACGCTATCATAGAGAGTGACCAAAGGTTGCTTCTCAACCGTCGCAACCGCCTCAACCGTGGTCATTGCGCGCTTTAAGCAAGGCAAATCCTACGTTTCAGTCACGAATTTCACAGAGGAGTACCAGCATCTAAACAAGGGCGCTGCAGTTGTGTTCCTCGAAGAAACGCAAGGAGCAAGTCAAGTGATCGTGGTCATCAACTTTGAACGCGCACGCGCAGATGCTTCCAAGCTGCCGCATCCTTTCGGCGTGAACCCGGCGCTGTCGCAAGAAACTCGGGGCAGATTACTGGTTTTGTTGCGTCGTTACAGCGAGTGGTTCGCGTCAAACTCAAAATTACGTCAGACACGCCTAGCGAAGCACCGAACTATAACCGAAGATGGAGACCGACCTACCCGACAGTCACCGTACCGATTCTCTTCACACGAGCGGGAAGCCTTCCGGACTTGAGTACACGTCATGCTCAGCGACATTATACAGCGAACAAAAAGCCCCTGAGCTGCGCCGGTCGTACTTGTCAAGAACAAAGACGGCACATTAAGGCTGTGCGTGAAGTACCGGTGACTGAACAAAATCACCAAAAACGACATGTACCCCATGCCACGAATCGGCGACTCCATCGACCACATCTGCCATACGAAGTAGTTCTCATCGATGGATCTGAAGACCGGCTACTAGCAAAATAAAGTGGATGAAAAAAATCGAGAGAACACTGCGTTTATAACCCCGGACGGCCTACACGCGTTCAAGGTGATGCCTTTTTGGCTGTGTATGGTGCCAGCAATGTTTCAAAGAATCATGGATACTGTGCTAGCTGGCCTCAAGTAGCACACTTGCCTCGTTTACCTCGACGACGGTGTGGTATTGGCCCGAACATTTGAGGAACATTTTGTAAGGTTGGAGTCTGAACTCGAGGCCTTTCTTACGTCGGGGCTAACGCTGAAGCTTGAAAAATACCGTTTCGCGCACGAGTAACTCAAGTTCTTGGGACACGTTGTTCAATGCAGCGGGAGTCGTAATCACCCGGCAAAAACGTAAGCCGTTGCGAACGTCTCACGCTCGAAGGACATCAAGGGCGTGCGAAGATTTTTTGGACAGTGCGCATACGACCGGCACTTCGTCGCAAACTTCGCACGCATTGCAGAGCCACTCACACGCTTGACAAAAGATAGCCCCCCTTTTAGCTGGTAAAAGGACCAAGAAAAAACATTCTGCGAGTGCGAAAACGCCTGCAAATCCCGCCAGTGCTCGCTCACTTCGACGAAAACGACGAGACGGAAATGCACACGGACGCCAGTTATATAGACTTGGGTGCCGTCCCCGTCCAAAAGCAAACTGGTTGTGAAAAGATAATCTCCTATGCCAGCCGTGGTCTGTCGAAGGAGCACAAAAACTACTCTGCCTCCGAGAAAGATTGCCCAGCTATAATGTGAGCCATTTCAAAATTTCGCCCTTGCGTGTATGGTAGACCGTTCAAGGTTGTGACAGAACACCATGCGCTGTGTTGGGTCGCCAATTTGAAGAACCCCTTTCGCCGTCTTGGAAGGTGGAACTGGCGCCTGCAAGAGTTCGATGTTACAATCGTCTATAAATCCAGAAGGAACAGTTCGACAATGATTGCCTGTACCGCGCCCACGTTGACCCACCACCACAAGACTCCGATTAAGACTGCTCGTTCTTCGGAGTCGTGACGGAGATCGAGCTAGCCGCCAAGCAGAGTGCCGACCCCGACTTACGTGTCATGATCGACTACCTCGAAGTTCGCAAAGTCGCCGTGCCTAAAGCGTTGAAACGGAACTTACCAGAATTCAGCCTGAAAAACAAACTTCTCGTGAAGAAGAATTTCAGCCCCGGAACGAGAACGAATTACCTTCTTGTCATCCGCGCAGACCTTCGTGAAGACATATTCGAAGCGTGCCATGAAGACCCCTCTTCCGGACATCCCGGAACAGCTCGCACTATTCGAAAAATCAAGGCAAGGTGCTACGGCCCCACCTTACCTCTGATGTCACCCACTTCGTGCGGAGCTGCCGTGACTGCCAGCGACGAAAAACGCCGCTGACAAGACCCCCCGGACTTGTGGAGCCAATCGCCGTCCTATCGAGGCCCTTCCAACAGATAGGAATGGATCTTCTAGGCCAGTTTCCTACGTCACCATCCGAGGACAAGTGTATTGTCATAACGTAAGACTCCATGACGCGTTACACAGAGACGGCAGCTCTTCCGATAGGGACCACCCAAGAAGTCACCAAGTTCTTGATAAACCTTGTTGTGCTGCGACATGGAGCCCCTCAAGTCCTAATCACGGACCACGGAACGGTCTTGGCATCGGAGCTTATGCAACGAATCTTACGCTAGAGCAACACAGATCAGCGGCGTACCAACCCTAAACGAACGGACTTATGGATCGTCTGAACAAGACGATCGCGAATATGCTGTCTATGTACGTCGACGTTGAACGTAAGACTTAGAACGAAGTTCTTCTATATGTCACGTTTGCGAACTGTCACAACACCGCCCCGCTTGCCAGCTCGCAAAAACAATGGAGCCGCGAAAACAGTTATTTCTATTTGCAGGGTGGCCGGCCCATGCGTGTGCACGTGTGCCGAAGTTGCTGGAGTGTATGAGAGGGTACAGTGGTGCACGAGTACGTTTTAAACTAAATATTTTGACTGCATGAACAAGATGAGATTACATGGGGACAGACAGCGCTTGACTAAGCAGAAAAAAAAATTACAGCATCCTCCCGTAGGGGAACCCTGAGTGGTATGCAAAGCTGCGATGGCGTCGATTCAAGTGCCCATTAGTTTTCAGTTGGTCGTTTCGTTATGCTGAGATACGTAGCTACCGTTGTATTTACAGTTTGGTTTCGAGGTAACTTCCACACTTTTCACTTACCGGAACTACGAAATGGGAAATTGCGTTGAGCACATGGCTTTTTCGCATACTACTCATGGTTCCCCTTGGGAAGATGGCGTAATTTAATTAGATGCGACGGGGCTATGTCCCTCCCTCGCTCATTGTTGCGCCGTCCACACCCCTACTGCGCATGCTCGGCTAGCTGAATATCCGGAGGTGTCTCATACTTTATTGGCTCCTGGAGCGACAGTGTTACCAGTGTCTTCCTGGGCAGGCCCGAGATTGGCCCACCATGCGCAGTTGGGTGTGGACAGCGCCACAACAAGGGAGGGACACAGCCCCGACCATGAGATGCTGGAGCGACAGTGTTGCCGGTGTGTTCCTGGGCCGGCACGAGACGAGCACGATTACCCTTAAAGGACTCCTGGAGCGGCAGTGTTGCCGGTATGTTCCTGGGCCGGCGGATGGACGGACGACGGAGCCGAGAGCAACAGATGCTTTGCGTCTAAACAACCTTCACGTGGACACCGCTTTGTGCGCGCAGGCACTAAGAGGGGGATGCGGTACAATGTGCGCACATGCGTGCGGGGGGGGGGGGGGGTTAACGGACGGCGTTATCTACACAATTTACAACTAAAACAAAACAAATTCACAGTGGGGGTATAAAGAACGACACTATCTGGGGAGGCTTACGTCATAACACTATGAAAGAGAAACAACGAAAAAAAACATAGCAGGTACGAAAGCTCTACGCGACACAGGAAAAACTAGAATGAGGCTTACGTCTTAACCCTAGAATGCCTATGGGTAACCACGAGCTCAACGACGGAAAGTCACGGCGAAATCAAGTCGGCTTCGACGGGCAGCCGCTTACGTTTTTCGGGAATCCGGGGTGCAGAATAATGTCGGCCTTGAGACCCGCGATGACGAGGCGAACTTGATCCCGTAGGTGAGGCGCTGGTCGTTCCTCAGCGGTCGTGAGGCGCTGGTCGTTCCGTAATATAGAGCTTTATATTATTTTATGAGTGTCGGCCTGATGTCCATTCAGGCGTAAGTTACGCCTGAATGGACATCGGGCCGACACTAATAACAGTGGCTCCATAACAATGGCGCAACATTTCAACCAGCCGAACCACAATTTCGATGATATCAAGCTCTATATTCTGCAGTCAAACTTTAAGTCTCCAAGCGACCGAAAATACAGAGATTTGTACTTAATCCATAAATTCAACTGCCTGGAGCCGGCTGGAATCAATGCTTCGAAAGGCAGCTTAGAAACCTTACGGTATCTGATTCGAACAAAAAGTAATGCTTTTACAAAAAGTGGGCACCTCCATTCGCAATATTCCAGCCTGCCCATCCCTAATGGTGATACTTGAATACAATTTCTGTGCTTCCCCCCCCCTTTTTTTTCTTCTGTGTTGCTCCAAGCCGATTTCGACATACCACGCGCACGCGCCTCCCTCGACCTTCGACATTTCGTCTTACTACCTGCTTTACACACACACGCAAAAAGAAAAAAAGGGATAAAAAAGAAAAAAAAGCAACAACACAGAAAAGAAGTCCTTGAATGTACCGCAAAGATCCGCTTGAGTTGTACCCTCGCATACTCATTTTATTCATCTGTGAACACTGACCTCCGCAGTCGGAATTCTTCAAACTATACGGGCTGTTGCTGTTTACGAGTTTTCTCTCTTGCCCACAGTTCAGCAACCTTGAAATTGCACCCCCAAGACGCCCCTCTCGTCCCCGATCGTCCTGGAAGCTTCCTTTGATGTCTCCCGGCCGCACCGCAGCCCAGCTTAAGCCGTTCCCCCTGTTTTCTCCCACTGTCGCTTAGTCTTCCCTCTTTGTTTACTGCGGGGTCCTGTAACAAGAACCACACCTCCCTTTGTCTCTCACTATTTCGCTCCTTTCAACCGACCGTTGACCCACTCTGCTGTCCTCCTTACGGCCCCGCTTTTAACAACCTCCCCCCTTTCTCTACAACTCAATCTGTATGTATAAAGCAGTGTGCCAGAGATGAACCCTGATGCTTTGAAAAAGACAAGCCTCCTTGTCGAAACTTTGGCAGAGGGCTGAGGCCGCTACCTTCTCCAAAGATATATATATATAAATATATATATATATATATATATATATATATATATATATATATATATAAGGTTAGTAGAGACAGAGACAAACGAGAAAGACGAAAATAAAAATAAGTTTACTGACGTTTCAGGGAGAGGACTCCCTTTCTTCAGAGGGAGTCCTCTCCCTGAAACGTCAGTAAACTTATTTTTATTTTCTAAGTCTTTCTCGTTTGTCTCTGTCTCTACTAACCTTATTTTTTCGCGCTCTGTGTGAGTTTTTATCTTTTCAGTCTCTCTCTCTCTATATATATATATATATATATATATATATATATATATATATATATATATATATATATATATATATATAGTAAGGAAATGAGGGGCTCCTTGAGGAAATACAGAAAGATAGGTCAGCAGTCTACAACGCCAAAGGAGGCATAGGGGTGTGGTTAGGCTCTTTTTCTTTATCACTACGGTTAATTAAGTAAACATTTTTTTTTATTATACAGAAGAAAGAAAGAAAAACACGCGCCCAGAGTGGGGACCGAACCCACGCCTTTCGATTACATGTCGAATGCCTTACCAATTCGGCTATCTGGGCGACTGTGTTCTCCTTCACATTCTGGGCTATTTATATTTACTAGAAGTGTATCTGACGCTTGAGGGTGGTAGCCAGCGCCACTCTGATCGAAAGGCGTGGGTTCGGTCCCCACTCTGGGCGCGTGTTTTTCTTTCTTTCTTCTGTATAATTAAAAAAAATGTTTACTTAATTAACCGTAGTGATAAAGAAAAAGAGCCTAACCACACCCCTATGCCTCCTTTGGCGTTGTAGACTGCTGAGCTATCTTTCTGTATATATATATATATATATATGTATATATATATATATATATATTTATATTTATATCTATATATCATTAGTGAGGAGGCACCATCGTTGTATATGCACAACCCCCCCCCACGAACAAAAAAAACAAAATTTCTGGCTACGCCACGGGCTTCGGTCACTTTTGTGTGATGACAGTACATCAGGCGAATACTCATATTGCGTCAGACGTTCGTATTGCTCTCACTTTAGGCACGTCTTTTAAAGGGCACATTTTTAAGTATGTTGATTATGATATGTTCGGCAAGGTTGTCATAATAAAACAATTATCTCACCATACAAGAAAGAAATTTTAACTAAACAGCGTTTTAAGCGAAACCTTGTGTGAAAAAACATTCTCTGCGAGTAAACATGAGGTGTTCCAAAAACCGCAATATCGATGCGCATGTGACGAAGCCACTTTCGAATGCTCCCCTTGCGACCGCGAGAAATCTTTGTCCTCGGCATGCAGCAAGGCTAACTACAATTATCTACAGGTACTACACTTACCAATCGCTTTTTGCAGACGCAACTAAACTTCACGTGCCTTCACAAGCCCTGGGTTCGGTTTTTATTGTGACCCTGGCATTTCTTACTCCACCGACAAAATGACATTCGCTCAGCACAAACGCGCCATGACACAGGTGCCCAGCGTTAACACAGGAATGCTTGTGACTGCTCCTCTTCAATTGATATTTTCCTTCGGCTGAACAATGGGCACTTTATTTCAGCCGCTCTCGAGCACTGACTCGAAAACAAAGGACGATGGAATACCAACGTTTGTTCCGCCTTGGGATGTTTTCGATGCCTTACTGTGCTTGTTTGCAGATTTGATACTTCGGGGTTTTTGTGGTAGGGTCAGTGTTATCAGAAAGGGTGATAACCTCCCCTAATACGGCGAAAAAACACATTTAATAATATATTATCTAGGCGCAGTGAGCTGCCCAGTGCGCCTGCTTGCGCTGTTGTAGATATGCGATATCTACGACAGCTCCGATAACGTTTTCTTATAGCAGTCACGAGTTTCAACTTCAGCTGGCAAAGGCACGCATTGGAAATGGTGTTGGATTCAAAAGCACATGCTTGGGTTCTGTGGATGTTTTTGTTTCCTATTTCATGGCAACTTACTTAGCTAACACAACGATCCCAAGATGCTATTTCCGCAAGACATTTCCACCAGAGGTTTCTACCGATGAGGCGTTTATTTCAAAATCAAAATGGTTGTATTTTGCTCAGTTTATGGTCTTTCGCTCGTAGATTCACCAGGTGGGCACCCTGCTAAGAAGGAGAAAATATTTACTTTCGAGTTGGGCGTCAAAAAAAACAAGCCTTGCTGAAAAAAGCTGTACTGAAATTTTTTTGGAAACAAAGTGTGGGAAATTTGGATGTCAACACCATTCTTTGACTAAAAAAAATATACCCCTCATTCCTGAAAGGCTTATACAATTTCGGGCGAACTTGAGTGTGCTCGCGTTATTTGAAGACAAAATCTTAGCGATAATAAGACTTTTCTATGCCATATCGTTTTTACGTCTTTTTTTTGTTGTTGTTACTTTGTATTCTGGGCTACGTTGCCCCGACATAGAAACTGTCCGAAAATTACAAGACAGGGTCCCCGGAGTCTGTTTTTCGGTGAGCGCTAACGTTCTGTTCACGTGCCGTCACATTGATATGTCCGCGGCGCCATCCACGGTAGTTCTTGTTCCTTTTCCTACAGAGCTCAAGGTTACTCCTGTGGATTCCGGGGCTCAGATAACATGGGAGTTTCTTCATTTTCTCTTTACAGCGGCGGCTATTTTCTTGTTCGCGAAGATGACCACCACGGTGAATTTTGCATTTGATAAATAGTTTGAGGATTTCGCATTATGAACCGGCGACAATGCAACACAGAGAGGCCTTTGCTTTCTAATAATGACGGGGGTCATCAAATGTGTCCGTTCGATCCGTGGCATGTACTAGTCTTAACTCGCACATACGCATTGGCGTTCTACCCACCTGTTAATAAAGTTTGCACTCTAAGATTTCAATAGTCTGAGATATTCTACGGAATGTTTTAATCACTATTATGTAATAAAAGAACATCAGGCAAATATTCGAATTCCGTCATATTTATATAGCTGTCAGATTAGGCGCGTGTTTTGAAATGCCCATTTTAATTTTGTTGCTCATTGTATATTTCACTATGTTATTTTAATAAAACAACTATACCTCCCATACAACAAAAGATTGCTGGCTCCACAGTGTATTTACCTAAACCTTGTGTGAAAAAAAAAAACAGTCATTGCGAATGAACTTTAGCATTTCAAACCAGCGCAATTTTATGGCGCAAGTAAGAAACCCCTTTCGAAAGCATTTATAGTGCGGCCGCAAGAACTCTTTTTCATATATCTACACGTACTATACTCACCAATTGCTTTATTCAGACGCAACTAAACTGCACCTGCCTCCACAAGTCCTGGGTTCTGTTTTCTATTGTGACGCCGACATTTGTTATTGAACTGGCAAGGTGACATTCCCCTGGCACAAACGCGCCATAAAACATGGGCCCATCCTCAACGCAGAAATGTTTGTGACTGCTCCTGTTCAATTGATATTTTTCTTTGACTTAACAAGTGGCACTTCGTTTTAGTCACTCCCAGGCCCTGACTTGGAAACAAAGGACGATGGCATCGCTACATATGTTCCGCCTTGGGATGTTGTCGATACATTATCGTGGCTTGTTTGCACATCTGATACTTCCGGGTTTGTGTGATAGGGCCTGCGTTACCAGATGGGGTGGTAACACCCAGTAATACGAAAAAAACCGATTTGGTGATATATTATACAGGTGCAGGGCGCCTGCTCGCCCAGTCCAGACACGCTTCATCTACAAATGCTCCGAAAATGTTTTTTGGGGCATTTGGGAGTTTTAAATTCGGCAGCCAAATGAACGCGTTGGAAATGTGTATATCACGGTGACAGTCTTATCACTGCCGTTTTAATTGTTCCCATTTCACACATGTTATCCTCTTATCGTTTTGTTTCTTTTTTCCAACGGACACTTAACACAACCTCGTAATCTATAGAATTGCTTCCTCTTTACAACAGCTGACGTAAGCTTATGGATATAAAACACACGACGGCGGTCACACCGGATAGTGGCTGATGCAAGGTGGGGTGCGCGCTGCCCAGTTTAGCACTCGTTTTCCGTCGGATCAGCAAGCGCCCAGAACGCGTTCAGAATACCTCATGGCTCGCTGTGTAGCCCTTTCGGTGGTCGCTCTGTCAGCTTTTTGCATAATGAGCGCTTTGGGTTTCGGAGCCTATGTAGAACAAGATCCCAATAGCAACCCGAAGTACTTGGAACTGGCCAGCTTAGCAGTCGCACAACGCATCGAGGGGCTCGAATATTACGACACGGTGCTTGATCTGACGAGGGTGCTGACTCAGGTATGAATGATATTTATTACTACATTTAGTAAAGGTATTCAAGAGAAAATTAGGACAAGGATTTGAACACTAAAGTTGGCCCACAGACGCATGGCGGAAAGCGTAGTTTCCCAGATCTTAACTTGCCAGTACGGGCAGCAGAACGCATAAATATGCAGTATACTTAACGGGGGCAGAGGGCCAATTCAATCATCACAGGATAATTATTTTCTGTTACGCCCAGAATGTTTCGTTTGGAAGTTAAAGTGTTTTCACAGAAGCAAAAAAAAGGTTCTTTTGTTTACTACAGTTTTCTCCTTCAACATGTAGGTAGGGCTTGAATATTTTTTTGTTAGCTATTCTGTAATCTCGAAATCACAGCTAGTGTTTGCAATCGTCGCCGCCTCGGTTTTAGGTAAGCTTTCAAAAACTATTAATTGCTCAAGTTGTGACGGCAGCGTTCATGATGAAAAGGGCAATTATTGTTTTATATCTCTTTCACTGGCATGCGCTCTGTTTAATTTTTTTAATACGGTCGGAAATACCTAGTGCTCGTGCACAAATATGCCCCAGAAAAGTTTAAACCCCAAAAGAAAGCTGCATACGCCACCAGCCACGACTGCCATGTGGTATACGAGCAGTCTGTCTTACTTTTTTTGCCAAACAGCCAAGCCGCTTCCGCCAACCCAGTAGCCAGAGTCATTATTAATTAATAAGAGACACTATGCCTAGGCAATGAACGGATTCGGGGAGCCGGGTGGGTAAAAATCAAGGCACATTGTTTGAATACAAGTCGGCCACAATGATAGACTGTTATCATCCACGTGATCGAGCCGATAAGGATGCCATGGCGCACGTACATATCTACGTAGGAAATGACAAAAGTTAGCGGTTGCTTTGTCTTCCTTCTTTAATAAGAATAATAAGAACTCGATAAGTAAATCGATGACGTTGCGCTGTTGCCACGCATAACACAAGTCAAGAATTTGACACGGTCAAATGAATGCCCTCTGACCACAACGGTACCGATGAATTTTAAACGGGGTAGTACAATCCAAAAGTGGTGTTTATTTTTGGAGGTTTTCTTTTCACAAGCTTCTTCATTACCGCGAGCAAAATATATTATTAGATGAATGGCCAAAAGCATTTTTAACTATAAATTATTAGAAGACTAAAAACTATTCCAGGTGCCTAACTCTTCTAACGTGCTTTGAAGAAAAAACCTTGTTAATATTAACTTACTAACTGTGAATATTATTATTATTATTATTATTATTATTATTATTATTATTATTATTCAAAATATTCAAACGTATTAAGTCTGCTGAGGACTGTGTTTCACTAAACAAAGATGTGTCCTCGCTCTCTAAATGGTGTTCAGAGAATAGATTAAATCTTAATCCAAAGAAAACAAACTTATAACCGAAAAACAAACATCCTTTACTTTCGTTGCACCATTGACGGTGGCCCCCTGTCTAGAGTTGATGGTATCAGAGACCTTGGAATGCTCTTTACAGCGCCTTAACTTTCTCGCCCCATGTCGATCAACTTACTCGGCGGGCTCTTCACTCTCTGGGTGCTGTATGCAGATTTTCACGGGACTTTCAGTCTCCTAATTCATTCCTGAAACTATTCAAAACACTTTGTATTCCTCAACTAGAATATGCCTCTGTCGTGTGGTATGGAACCTGTCATTCTAATAGCAAACGTAAAGAGCGCGTTCAGACCAAATTTCTATCAATATACAAGCATCGGTTTTCCTCTGGGACTCTCGAGACTGCCTTAGCAGTATCCAGATTCCCATTACCTGTCTCTGTGAGTTGTCGGCGAACCCGCCTTGAACTTGTTTTTCTATATAAACTGCTTCATGGTATTATCACATGCCAGGAACTACTTGCACAAGTCAACCTTCGTGTTTCGCAAAAAACAACAAGGTTTACCCCCCTTTCCATAATGCTACAGCACTCAACACCCATTCCCCCCTCCTAAGAGTTCAGCGTCTCTATAACTGTCACTCTGGGAAACTTGATATATTTCAACGTCCTCTTCGGGAGTTTTTCACAGGGTTGTTAGCTGTGATACAATAATTACTCTTCTTTTCGGCACGGTTTTTTTTTTGTTTTTTATTTCGTTTTCATGTGTGCAATGTCTTCATAGTTCTTGTTTCTTGTTTGTAATTCCTATATATTCGTGACTTTGTGGCTGTAACTGTTTCATTGACTTGTCATATATTACGGTATGCTACTTGCCTTCCATCGCACCCGATTTATTGTCCCGCGAGGTGCCGCAGTGATGTGTCTGGTACTTTCCATCTTCTGTTGCTGTAATTTCATAAATCGATTTCTGTATTTTGTTTCATACACTCGTGTTTAATTGAAGCTTTGTGTTTTCGCCTATATCTGCGAACATGTTTTTATATATGCCTTCTTTACCCAACTGCTGTGACCATTGTTCCACATACTTTTGCCATTGATCCACCATTAGAGTTTCTTAATCGTCTAATTTTGGTTGGAATACCTTTTTATTATCCTTAGGGTTTTATTGCTCTTTTTTTTCTTCGCTCGTTCTTCTCTCTTACTGTTTATAGTGTGAGTTTCTGCTGTATATTAGTGCAGCATTTTGTCGTCCCCAGTGCGCCAGAACCAAGGCCTCGGCTGTTTCTGGGCACTTTATTAAACATTGTTTGATTGATTGATTGATTGATTGATTGATTAATATTATTATTTTGTGCCTGTCTTAACTTCTATTTATATTAACTGTTTACTTTTCGGCAAATTCCCCCGTGCATTGAAGATCCCTCGAATTTTTCCAATATTTAGGTCTGGTGATAAGTCAGCCGTTGCTAACTATCACCCAATCACACTCCTTTGTGTCGCCTCAAAACTCCTTGAGTCAGCTCTGCACAACGTTCTTGCTACATGTGTCAAGAACGTTATGATACCAAATCAGCACGGCTTTTTCTCGAGTCGATCGACGGTTACAAATATTGCAAGCTTTATGACACAGGCTTCGGCTGCAGTTTGTGCGAACGGCCAGTTGGACGTTATTTATTTTGACCTCAGTAAGGCGTTTGATGTGGTGAACCATCAATTATTAATTATAAGCTCACTACGTCAGGTACAGACACGAGCCTTGTTGCCTTGTTGTCCAACTATCTCCTAGAACGGTGCTTTTACGTAGATGTAAACTTCAAAAGGTCTAGTGTTTACACAAATATTTGGTGTACCTCAGGGTTCTGTGCTGGGTCCACTATTGTTTTCTATCTTTATCAATGATGTGTCAACAGTGTTAAGAAAGTCTTCATTTCTTCTCTATGCTGATGGTGTCAAACTATTTAGGCACATTAGTGGTTTTCAGGACTGCTGTGCCTTGCAGAGGGATGTGTCGGAAGTGTCGGTCTGGTGCAGCAAAAACTGTTTACTTTTAAACCTCGCTAAAACAAAGGATGTCCCGTACAGCCAGAAACCCCATCGTCTACTGTTTTCCTACAGGATAGAGGGAGCTTCATTGCAAAGGGTTGAGGAGTTTAGGGACCTCGGGGTTCTTTTCGACAATACCCTCTCTTTTTCTTGTCATATTGGGCTGATCACCCGGCGAGCTCTCCGAAGTCTTGGAAATGTGTGTCGGATTACAAAGGAATTCTCTTCTCCAGATCCATTTCTAATGCTATACAATGCAATATGTATCCCTCAGTTCGAATATGCATAGGAATATGCTTAGTTAGAATATGCTTAAATCTAGTAGTGAAATAATAAAACTTGTCCAGAAGAAGTTTTTATCCACATTTAACCACCGTCATCACAATCACAGTTTTCATCCTGATCCTGACACACCTATAGTTCCTTCCATCCCTTCGTTGTACTGCAGACGTATGCGTGCACACCTTACATTTCTTTACAAATTGTTCATGGTGGCATTTCTTGCGCCGACCTGCTTAACTGTTTAGAGTTTAGTGTTCCACGAAGGCCCACATGTTGCATCGCCCTTTCTTGATGGCTGCGCGCAACTCCAATCATTCTCCTGTGCGCAGAATAAAGAATTGTTACAACAGCTTCTCTGAACTCATTTACATCTTTCAAAGTTCCTTTACAATTTACTGTACTGCGATGTTGAATACAGTATGTTAAACAATCTATAATATCTCTGTCATTCGTTTTTCTTTTTTTTTCATTGCTGGAAATTGGTTTCTCGGCGGTTCTGTTTAACCAATTGATAGTTGCCTATTTTTGAAACGGTTTACTTATCATGCTTGTCTAATCATTTGTCTGTATACTGTTGTCATAGTTTTTGTCGTTTTACTGTCAAACTTTGTTCTCTGCTTGTTGTGGGGTCTTTAGAATAGGCTGAGCCACAAAGGAATCTTGTTTTTTTTTTTATACCTGTACCCAGGCTCCGCTTGTGCTTTATTTTTGTCATTTTCACTACTTGAATTTCTGTGTGTCTTGTCGCTTGTTTGTTTATTGCAATATGTTTCTTGTATTTTGTTTTCATGTAACTATCCATGCGCCAGCACTCAGGCCACTGGCTTTTCCTGGGCACGTAAATAAACATGATTGATTGATTGAATATTTGTAATTTTATTAATATTATTAATAATATTGTCGTTGTTGAGCCTATTGTGTGTCATGTCATTGTATGTTCTTTTTCTAATTCTTGTTGTGGTACCAACACTGAGATAGCCGCGTTGTTCGTCGGCACTGAAAACAAATCGATTGATTGATTGGTCATTATTAGAAACATCCTAACATTTTGTCACAGAACCTTCGTTTCATATGTATACTCTATCAATATCATGTTCCTTGAATATTTACTTGTATATTTCGTATTTTTTCCGTGCCTTGAACGCTGCGATGGCCGAGTAACATGGCTTCCACCACTAGGCATCTTCCTTTTTTGCCTTTTTTTGCTTCTTGAGGTTTCTGTCATTCTTTTTACTTTATTGTTCCTGTCATATATATGATTTTTGGGTAATGTGCGGTCTTCTTTTTAGTGTTTCTTATGTTGTCTTTATGGTGTACCACCACCACGACCCTACGGTTTTTCTAGGGTACCGAAAATAAAGGTTGAGTGACTGACCAAATGAATATTATTAGTTTTCACTTAATAATAATATTAATAATCAATCAATCAATCTATCTATCAATCAATCAATGAATCTCTTTATTATAGTGCCCAGGTACAGCCGTAGCCTTTGTTCTGGCGCACTTAAGTAAAAGACCGACGACGACACAAATACATCCACGCGTTAGAAGAACAACAAAATACAAGCGAAGAAAAAAACTAGAATGAAGAATAAAGGTCATTTAACAAAATCAATGATTTCGGCACACTAAAGTTTGAACAATCACGACACGATAAAACACAGTGTCGTAAAAATTTGACAATACAAACGGGCAGATATAGATATCAATGAGTAGGAACAGTAAGAAAGGCGAGCAACATAAACGGAAATAGGGCAATAAAAATAAAATTAAAACTGATCGGAACCAAGTCAGGCAGAGACAGAAGTCAGAAGGTCGCACATGTAAGACCGAAGGGGTGTATGAAACAGGTCAATAATATGGGAGTAGAGATTGTATGTTTCTTGAAGGCGGTACAATGTGCAGTGTGAATTGCATGTCTTACGGGTACGAAGTATAGGAGACTTACGGGTAAGTTTCGACTGTACTCTAAGATTTACATTTGCAAGCAACTCCGAACAAGAAATAATCCCGTGTACAAGTTTAAATAAAAAATTAGGTCAGCATTGGTTCGTCTTGACTTCAAACTTTGGAGAGGATTAGAAGTAAAAAAGTCTGAACCATTGCCACTGTAGCGGGAGAAACAATGTTTGTGGATAGATATGAACTTATTTTGCACTTTGTCAAGTATATTACTGTTTGACTGGCACGTGCCGTTCCAAACAACAGAGGCATATTCTAAAATAGGGCGAACAACAGACAAATAAAGCTTTAGTAGTGAGACAGGGTTGCTGAATTCTCTTGATATTCGACAGACAAGCCCCCAGCGTGAAGTGCGCGCTTAGAAATAGAATACACATGAGCAGAAACGTTTAGCGCACTGTGAAATACCACTCCAAGGTCAGATATTTTCAACACACGAGGTAGTGGCACACTTTTCACAACGTACGGATAAAGTATGGTGTTTGTTTTACGAGTGTAGGAAATAACCTTCGTTTGATGTGCCACTAAGAGCAAGTTTGTTCGCGAGAACCAGCTGCTAAAAGCACCCACATAAGATTGAAGAGCTATGCAATATTCAGCACTAGTAACTTCTTTAAATATTTTGATGTCATCAGCATATAACAAAAAAAGCAAGAGTGATTTATAGAGGCTGAGACGTCATTACAAACAAAGAAAACCAAAGGGGCCCCAGAACAGATCCCTGAGGCATACCACTGGAAGCATAGTAGGCAGCAGATTCTTTGTGATTAACAGAGACAAAACATGACCTGTTTTTAATATAGCTGCTGAGTAACTCCAGGAAGCAAACGGGAATTTTATAAGTAGATATTTTATGCAGAAGCAAGGAATGGTCAACTACGTCAAACGCTTTGCTGAGGTCACAGTACACGGTATCGAGCTGACCCCGTCCATGCGCAGCTTCCGAGACCATGGACATAAAAGACACAAGGTTTGTAGTAGTTGAACGGTCAGATAAAAAACCGTGTTGTTCTGGAAGAAGGAGGCTTTTGACACTACTCGACAAAATTACGTGCAAAATTGATTGGAACAGTTTGCTTGCCGAGCAGAGGATGGAAATTGGCCTGTAGTTTCGTACCTTTGTTTCCACACCAGACTTAAACACCGGAAAAATACGCGCGACTTTCCAAAGGCGCGGAAAGGTAGATGATTTTATACAGTTGTTAAATATAGAAGCGAGAATCGGAGCTAGTATGATCCCGTGAGCTTTTAGTAGGGCTGAGGGAATTCCATCCAGACCAGAGGAAAGAGATGGCTTTAGCTGTTTGAGTGCCTTGAGAAAGTCTTCTTCGCATATAAGGGTGATACAGAAATTCGAAGAAGACAGTTCGCGGGCGCGGGAGAGGGTATTGGGCCCAAACACTGAACTGAAGTGCTCAGCAAATGCATCGGCAAGAGAAGCGATATCATTTCCCTTTTCATCGAGAAGGCTATTGTGTTCTCGGCTCTTCGTGCCGGAGCAAAAACGGACGTACTGCCAGAAGCATTTGGAACTCCCGGTAGCATCGTTTTCAACAGCAGAGATGTATAGTAACCGATCCCGCTTATAGAGCACTTTGCACAAAGACCTGTAATAGACAAATTGCTGTTGTCATGACTCACTATTTGCCCGCCGGGCATTCCGATGGGCACGCTTCTTATGTTTCAAGGCCACGCGGAGCTCACCTGAAAACCAAGCGGGGAATTTAGAGTTCCTGGGCCGCTTACGCGGGATGAATCTGCGTATACCTTCTTGCATAATAGAAGAAAATTGCTCGACTTGCTCCTCAACGTTTCCAGCGTTCAAAACCTCAGACCAGTCAAACTCCGACAGATAATTATAAAAACCTACGTAGTCCCCAGCGGCAAAGTTAGAGGCAGGACGGACAGATGGACAGGAGCGAATGAACTGAGGGGAACACAGTAAAGAAAGATGCAAGGGGGGGATGATACTTGTCAGGACACACAAGATGAAAGTCGGACTTCGAAACACTGAGAGAATGAAGATTGGAAAAGCAAAAGTCAAGCGTGTTTCCGTTGCAGGTTTTTATCCATTTTTTTGCTGGAGGTCAGTAAAAGAAATGAAGTCGAGAAGGCAGGTGCCTTTCCTTATGGCATAGTGGTATTGATGCTGGACGGTACACCCTCCAACCAGTCCATACCAGGTGCGTTAAAATCGCAAGCGATACAGAAGTCATGACGGGGATTTGAGGTGACGACGTTTTCGATGGCCGAAATGCCTGACTCGTACTCATGTGGATGAAGATTTGGAGAAAAGTAAAATGTAGAAAGTAATATATTCCGCTTACCTGGGCAGCATAATTCAACCCAGACAGATTAATCAACAGTTTCGATATCACTGCGCCTCAAGGAAGTAATAGAACGATCCACAGCTATGAGAACAACCCCACCAAAACTTTTACATTTTGTACAGTCCCGGTCACTGCGGTAAACATTAAAATTTTCGGTAAAATTGTCCCCGGAGGCAATATCTGGTTCAAGCCACGTTTCCGTAAGAATAATAATATAAAAATCGGATGAAGATACAGAATAAAAACACTCACTAGCCTTTGTCAGTAGGCCACGAATAATAATAATAATATTCAATCAATCAATCAATCAATCATGTTTATTTACGTGCCCAGGAACAGCCAGAAGCCTGAGTGCTGGCGCACGGATAGTTACATAAAAACAAAATACAAGCAACATATAGCAAGAAACAAACAAGCGACAAGATACACACAAATTAAAGTAGCTAAAATGACAGAAATAAAGCACAGGCGGAGCCTGGGTACAGGTAAAAAAATAAAAAAAGAAGAGGCCTATGTTGCTCTGCCTGTCGTAAAGGCCACACGACAGGCAGAGCAACAAAGTTTGACAGTAATACAACAAAAACAACGGCAAGAGTGTAGAGACAAATGATAAGACGAACAAATGACAGTAAACAGTTTCAAAAATAGGCAACTATCAGTTGTATAGACACAACCACAGAGAAACCAAATTCCAGAAAAAAAATGAAAGACAGACATATCATAGATGTTTAAAATACTGTATTCAACAGCGCTGTACGGTAAATTGTAAATGATTTCTGAAAGATGTCAAGGCGTTCAAAGAAGCGGTTGTAACAATTCTGTATTCTGTAATGATAATAATAATAATAATCAATCAATCAATCAATCAATCAATCAATCAATCAATCAATCATTTATTTGCGTGCCCAGGAAGATCCGGGGTCGGCCTTTGTGCTGGCGCACGGAAACAGAAACACACGAAACATAATGTACACATCTTTCAAATACAAAATAAAATACAAAATACAAAAAAAAACGAAAGGACAGCTTATGTTGAATTTACTGAATGAAAGTCATTTAAATGCATGAACTCAAGGATAAAAGACAAATGCAGAATAAGAAAGGTTGGCAGTTACGCCAATACAAACTCCAGACATGTTTGCGAAACAGAGTAGGGCAATCATTAAATATATCAAGGTAATCCGAGTACCGATTGTACGTGCATTGCAGTCGGCACACAGGGCACAAGACACGCAGACAATTGGGGTTGCAAAAGGTATCATGTTTCCTGGTCCACTTTTGCGGCACATAAAATAATATAAATATTAATGATAATGATCAATCAATAATAATAATAATAATAATCAATCAATCAATCAATCAATCAATCAATCAATCATTTATTTAACGTGCCCAGGAACAACCGAGAGGTCCTGATGCTGGTGCACAAAAAAAGAAACAAAACAAACTATGAATAACACAACAGAACAAGATAACTGTTCAGAAGAAAACTATAAGAGACACAATGAGTACAGAAATATTAGGACGACAGGACAAAGGAAATTAACACAGTATGAGAAATAGCTAATGATAATGACGAAAAGTCAACCATTCCTCTGGATCTTCAGCGGGGGCTCCCCGGAACGATGGCGGTTCCCGGGGCTGCTGCAGCATGATAGGCGACGTTGTTTCTTGTACCATGGTGTTGGTAGCAGCGTTCCTTTTCTTGGGCCCTTCTGGCATCAAACCGAACTCGGGCGGTAAATCTTGCAGGCGGGGGCTGGCTCTTGTTGGACTGGCTTGGCGGCTTTTCGAGGTTGTAGTGGGCATGAAGGGTGCGTACCCCGCACCTCCACCAGATGTCACGAAGCCAAGGACGACGCAGTTGTCTTGCAGGAGAAACAAGTTTATTGGAGCGAACTTGTGCTCCCCTAACAACTCAAAAGAATACAGAGGCGGCGAAGCAGCGGTCAACAAAGTGACTTGCGTCAGCGAGCGTCGCAGAATCGAATGCTCCGGCGTCCGCACTGCAGGCTTTTTATCTTTCGGCGCGCGTGGTTCTCGAAACGTCGATTCGCATCGAGAACATAGTAGATCCAAGAAGATTATTCTGGGCTGTTCACGTTAGATCGGAATGCTCTCCCTATCACGACAGATAACACATGCGGCACAGAAAGAAAGAATGGAACACGCGCTTCCCTTGGCGCAGAGATAACACAGACCGGCGCAGCCGAGCGGTAAAAGCAAAACACAAATAAACAAACCCAATGTATGGTTCGCGGCATTACCCCCCCTCTAAGAGTGCATCGACCCGATGCTAACATAAGCGACAGTCCGAACAAATGAAAATAAAAGTTCGTCATCGTCCATAGAAAGGTTTTAAGCGAACCACGTGGACGACTTCAGGCCGCGTGCGTCGTCGTGATGTGCCGGAGTCACCATCGGGGATCACTTCGTAGCAGTGGCGTAGCCAGGGAGGGGCTGACCGGGCTTCAGCCCCCCCCGAAATTTTTCCGGCCGTCGCCGGGCTGCCTGTATGCCTGGTACGTCGCCTGTGAACAAAGCTGCATATCCTTTGAAAGTGCCACTAATAGAAGCATTCACGACTCAATGTCTGCCCTACGCAAGGGTGTTTACACAAAACCACGGCCGGACTCGACTCTTTTTCCGCGCTGCGGAAAGGGAGTCGAGTCCGGCCGTGACAAAATGAAGCGCCTGAAGGGTGCGAACCGCTGAGGGATGATTGCGGAGGGGGGCAGCCCCGAAAGCCACGGCGCCTTCAGGTAAGCTCAGCGCACGGGACGACAAAGGCATGCGTTGTGTCCCTTTGTGCGAGACATGTGGCAACACAGAGAATAATAGGCCGGCTGAGTCGTTCTCAGCAGAGGAGATTGACTGGTCCGGACTAAGGAGTGGTCCGCACTAACTCGCGGCGAAAAAAAAAGAGGGACCGCCGGTCATTGATGGTTGAAGACTGGTACGATGCAGGCCCGAAAGAGAACAGACGATCTTTGTATGTTAAGCAGAACAACCTGCAAGCGGCGGTGGCTGACCACGGCCGCTCCCTCTCCTAGAAAAGGGGAGATCAAGCGGCCGTGGGCACACATTCAAGACTCGTGCAAGGTAACTGAAGAATGCGATGGGGTTACGTAATGGATGAAACATGCAGTTTAGCTGGATGAATGTCGTGCGCGGGCAGAGGGCCTTTGCGAATGAGACACACAGCAAGGTATGCCCCTCTTCCTGCGTCAGCCCTTCATTCTTCCTTTTTCACGTTTCTGTCGAGCCCGGGAAGGTTTTGTTGGAGTGGGCTCAGATTGCGCTCACTGAGTGTCCCCTTCCGACGGCGATGTTGCGACAATCAATTTCACCCCTGCGATTAGGCAGCTTTGTTCGGCGGTATTCTCCCCTAACCTAGGAAACTGGAGAACAGGGGTTCGACAAAAAAGGCGCGCTGCAGCTCCCCGAGCCAGTCCCAGACTTTATCCTAAATGTGAAGGCACGGCGGTCACCAGCCCTGCCACAGGCAGACGACGTCGCGACAGTAACTACGATCACGTGGTCATATTCTACCTCGATCACAACTAAAGCCCCTCCATTGCGTCCACGGCCGCTTTTTCCCTGGACGGCGGCTGCCCAGAGACGCCCAGATTAAGGGCCTGAAACACAACGGCAATATGTCGCGAGGATAGAAGCGCCCCTGGTTTTGAGAAGCTCATGTTCCAAGTGCCAACACCCAAAAGAGGCCTCGAATTGTAAGTCATTTCCTTCCAGTGATTAATCCTTCCATGATCACTAATGTCTTTTGGCGACGGAGGTTGCATTGTACGTTAAGTTGTGCAGTGCAGATCAGTTATGCATTCTGTGATATTTAAATAATAATTCATTTATATTTACACGATGCCCCAGTATCTTGCGTCTGCAAGCTAAAATTGTGTATTTTGTTTTATTTCGAATGCAGTATTTGCGTTTGAATTCGTCGTTAAAAGCGCCCGCGGTGGAGCTGATAGGTGATTTTTAATGAGGGAAAACGTAAATTCAACTCCTGTAAACGCCTAATATTTTATTATGCACGAAGTTGGAGAGGGTTACTCAGAGTGTATCGGGACAGCGTTAGTATCAGTACATGAAGAGTGAAAAATATATTTGTTCTGGCTGCAGTTTTAATAGCTTGCTTTTACTGGAACGAAACTGTGTTGCATTGTGTGCGCGTTATCGGAACTTTTGTTATCGCGTTTCTTATCTACGCGTACATCGACTGCTACACCCAATTTGAAACCCATAGCTGCGTGCACAGCGCAAGTGAAGGACCTTCATACTGGTGGCGAAGAAACGAACGTGCCTTTCTGGTAGAATTACCCGCCGCGGTGGCTCAGTGGCTAAGGCGTTGCGCTGCTGAGCACGAGGTCGCGGGTTCGATTCCCGGCCAGGGCGGCCGCTTTTCTGATGGAGGCGAAAACCAAAAACGCCCGTGTGTACGAGATTTCGGCGCACGATAAAGATCCCCAGGTGGTCAAAATTAATCCGGAGCCCTCCACTACGGCGCGCCTCATCGCCTGCGTTGCGTCGGCGCGTTAAACCCCACAATCAATCAATCAATTTCTGGTAGAATTTTCCTTTAACTCTTCCTGGCCTTCTTTGACGTTCTGTGGACGCAGGAGTATCGTGCTTGCAAGGCTCAATCGGTCGTGCAAGACAACAGAATTTCCTAATTAAATAAACGGGCTACAGACACCTCAAGAGCACCAGCACACCTCCGCCCTCCTCCTTCGCTCACCCCCCCCGCACACACACATACGGGTGCGCGCTGTTGTCTTTCTTCCTGAATGCACAACTGCTACGTATACATTCTAAAATGTTGCATGAAGGACATTTTGAGCAATCTTAAGTAACCGAAATGACTGAGGAATTATCACGGTAAACAACTTTGCAACTTTTAGCCAATTTATCCTGTCGTAGCCTGAAACCATGTTTCAGTTTCCACATAACGCTCGCTGTCAACCAAGGAAATAGTTTAACTATGTCATTACTGTCCGCTTCATGCTGAAGCATGGTAGTCTTTGGTCTTTCTGTATACGGGGCCATGCCAATACGCATGGTTTCTTGGTGCACTCCGGAAAACGAAATGCTGCCTTGTTTCGGGCATCGCACCACGCCCGAAGGTCATGCTGGCTCTGCACAGCTGCCCAATCCTCCGTTTTCTGGTGGACCAAGAATATTGCCAACATAATTTCCATTTCCCGCGTCTCTAACGAAAACTACAAAACTCCTGTGCGCCCTATACATTCCAGAGCCGCCCATGCTCATGCACTGATACTTTTTATCGTTTACCTTTAAAACCGGCAGTGTGTACTCGGCTGAAAAATGGCAGTGCACGCGTCAGCTAAAAAAGTATCTCCTTTCATTAAAGTTAGAAACCAAAATGGTAGGACCGCATTATAACTCTTTCCTCGGATCTCACGACAAAATTCAAAACGCAGCAATATTTTGCTCAGATTGCAGAGAACATGCCTAACCGCAAGAGTATGGTCAGACATCGCCGTCTTTGCGTTACTATTTTTTCTTGCTAAATAATAAGTTCGATACAGCATCGAATAGTTAACTTTGCAGTGACTTGCTCTACCTCATCTAGGAGTGGTAACTAAATGGGGTGGCTGCTCCAGAGAAGTTACTGGATAGTACACACCTTCAGGCAGACTATAGGGAATTTATGCACGAAGCATTGAAAACTTGACAGGTAATAATGCAACTATTTGAGAACACCAAGCTCATTACAGCAGACTCTACATTTGGGTAGTGCCGAAATGTAAACCAGATTCATTATGTTACAAAGCACAAGCTTCTCATGTCCGCCCGGAGACCTGATAGAAGCTACGAAATGGATTGTGTTGAGACTCAAAACAGAAGCGCAAATTTAAACTGGCATGACTTAACAAATACCAATGGCTGAATTATTCCGCTTTGGTGTGGACTAATCTTGCCATGTTCATGTAATTTTCGCCCTTAAGAGCACAGTTATTGCGCATGATGTCTGTGTGTTTAGGGTTGATATTTGTTAAAATTATTGCTAGAGATATAACGCTTCTTGTATGTATAATTCATAGCCTCTCATTTTTTAAAGATAAGATCTGCGCTACACATAACGCAAGTGCATAGATTCGATGTATACTGCACAGAATGAGCTCCATTGGCCTGACACTGGCCGTTACTGTGCAGGCGTATGCAAAACATTTTATTTTGCATTTTGGACAAGGACAACAAAATAAAAAAAATCTAATTCTTACGGCCTACGTCATTTCATTGCGGATGTCACACTCATCATTCTCCACACGTTGAAATAAAGCAAGTAATTGCATGAAACTATGGCCGTTTATTGCAATGCCTGCACTAGGTTCCTGTGCGTGCAATGTACGTCCCGTATCACGGGCAGAGATTTGTACCACGTGGTCTGCGGATTTCCGCCCAGTTCACAACTTCAGCTGGCACAAATACAATCATAATCAACACCAATATCATGAGAGAACCTTAAAGGGCCTTTTAAAGACAAAATACAACCTTGTTCAATTGAATAGCAACTAGTCTTTGGTAACTCGCACAGCTCCATTCCAATCACAGGCGTTTTTTAAACCGAAGCAATGCAACAAATGTCAAAATTTTTTTAATTTAGCGCTGCAGTGAAGTGATATCGGCAGGAGTGGTATATATATAGGCTAGCACTAAACGTAGTTATGAGTGTGTTAACTGCACGTTCTGCAATCGCGCAATCATGTTCCTTGGCGGTGACTTAAGTCGTTGGGCGTCAATCGTACCAATAAGATCCTGAACTGTCATAGTGAAATCGCCGCCGGAAAGTGGGCGGGGATTCGCCATTGCTTCAAACGTTTAATTTTATATTTTGATTATTCTTTGAAGATTGCGATAAAACTGGTATCATTGATATCGAGACAAGGCAGACTTTTTAATGAACCAAACATGTATTTTATCTTCATAGCCTTTAAGGGTGCTTGCAAACTACCGCACTTTTTTTCCTTCGGGGGGGGGGGGGGCGAGAACAACCTTAGCCCCCCCGAACAAAAATCCTGGCTACGCGCCTGCTTCGTAGGTAAGTTGGCCAACACGTCGTAGAATCTTGTAGGGTCCAAAATACCGTCGCAGGAGCTTCTCACTGAGTCCGCGTCGTCGGATGGGAGTCCAAACCCACACACGATCCCCTGGTTGGTACTCGGCGTCTCGGCGTCGGAGGTTGTAGCGGCCCGCATCCACCAGCTGCTGGTCCGTTATACGAACTCGAGCGAGCTGGCGGGCCTCCTCCGCACGTTGAAGATATCCGTGGACGTCGGCGTTGAGGTCGTCGTCTTCTACGTGCGGAAGCATGGCGTCGAGCATCGTAGTTGGCCTTCTACCGTAGACAAGCTCGAACGGCGTCAGCTGCGTCGTCTCCTGGATAGCCGTGTTGTACGCAAACGTGACATACGGGAGCACTTCGTCCCAAGTCTTATGTTCAACGTCAACGTACATTGACAGCATATCTGCGATTGTCTTGTTCAGACGTTCTGTTAGTCCGTTCGTTTGGGGGTGGTACGCCGTCGTTCTTCGGTGATCCGTGTTGCTGTAGCGTAATACTCCTTGCATCAGCTCCGCAGTAAATGCCGTTCCGCGGTCGGTGATTAGGACTTCCGGGGCTCCATGTCGCAGCACAACTTGGCTTATAAAGAACTTTGCCACTTCTTGTGCAGTCCCCCTCGGAAGAGCGGCGGTCTCTGCGTAGCGCGTCATGTAGTCTGTCGCTACGACAATCCACTTGTTCTGTGATCGTGACGTAGGGAACGGGCCTAAAAGGTCCATTCCAATCTGTTGAAATGGTCTCGATGGGACGGCGATCGGGTGCAGAAGTCCGGCGGGTCTTGTCGGCGGCGTTTTTCGTCGTTGGCAGTCACGGCAGCTCCGGACGTAATGGGTGACGTCAGAGGTAAGGCCGGGCCAGTAGTACCTCGCCTTAATTTTTGCAATAGTGCGAGCTGTGCCGAGATGTCCGGAAGACGGGTCGTCGTGGGACGCTTCCAAAATTTCGTCACGAAGGTCTGCGGGGATGACAAGCAGATAATTCGTTCTTGTTCCGGGCTGAAATTCTTTTTCACGAGGACGGAGTTTTTAAGGCTGAATGCTGGTAAGTTAAGCTTGAACGCTCTAGGCACGGCGACGTTTCGTCCTTCGAGGTACTCGATTATGACGCGTAAGTCGGGGTCGGCACGCTGCTGGGCGGCTAGGTCGCTCTCCGTCACGATCCCGAAGAACGCGCTGTCTTCGTCAGCGTCTTGTGGTGGTGGGTCGACGGGGGCGCGGGACAGGCAGTCGGCGTCGGAGTGTTTCCTGCCGGATTTATAAACGACTGTAACGTCGAACTCCTGCAGGCGCAAGCTCCACCGCGCAAGACGGCCAGAGGGGTCCTTCAAATTGGCGAGCCAACACAGCGCATGGTGTTCTGTTACAACCTTGAATGGCCTTCCATACACGTATGGGCGAAATTTTGAAATCGCCCATATAATAGCCAGGCACTCTTTCTCAGAGGCAGAATAGTTTTTCTCCTCCTTCGACAGACCCCGGCTGGCATAGGCGATTACCCTTTCGCAGCCGCTTTGCTTTTGGACAAGGACGGCACCCAAGCCTATATCACTGGCGTCCGTGTGCATTTCCGTTTCGGCATTTTCGTCGAAATGAGCGAGCACGGGCGGTCTTTGCAGGCGTTTTTGCAGCTCGCAGAATGCTTTTTCTTGGTCGTTTTCCCAGCTAAAAGGGGTGCTATCTTTCGTCAAGCGCGTGAGTGGCTCTGCAATGCCTGCGAAGTTTGCGACGAAGCGCCGGTAATATGCGCACAGCCCGAGAAATCTTCGCACGCCCTTCTTGTCTTTCGGCCTTGGGAAGTTCGCAATGGCTGAAGTTTTTGCCGGGTCAGGTAGGACTCCCGCGGCGTTGACGACGTGGCCCAAGAACTTGAGTTCCCCGTATGCGAAACGGCACTTTTCAGGCTTCAGTGTCAACCCCGACGTACGAATGGCCTCGAGTACAGACTCCAACCTTGCAAGGTGTTCGTCGAAAGTCCGGGCGAATACCACTACGTCGTCGAGGTATACGAGGCAGGTGTGCCACTTAAGGCCAGCTAGCACAGTGTCCATGACTCTTTGAAACGTCGCTGGTGCTGTGCACAGCCCAAACGGCATCACCTTGAACTCGTATAGGCCGTCTAGGGTTATAAATGCAGTCTTCTCTCGATCTCTCTCGTCCACTTCAATTTGCCAGTAGCCGGTCTTCAGGTCCATCGATGAGAAGTACTTCGCGTGGCAGAGGTGGTCGAGGGCGTCGTCGATTCGGGGGAGAGGGTACACGTCCTTTTTCGTGATTTTGTTCAGTCGCCGGTAGTCAACACAAAACCTTAATGTGCCGTCTTTTTTTTTTACGAGTACGACGGGCGCAGCCCAGGGGCTTTTCGAGGGCTGTATAATGTCGTCGCTAAGCATGTCGTCGACTTGAGTCCGGATGGCTTCCCGTTCGTGTGAAGAGACGCGGTACGGTGACTGTCGGGTGGGTCGGGCTCCATCTTCGGTTATTATTCGGTGCTTCGCTAGAGGGGTCTGACGTAGTTTTGCGCTCGACGAAAAACATTCGCTATAGCGACGCAGCAAAGCCAATAACTTGTTCCGTTGTTCTTGCGGTAGCGCCGGATTCACGTCGAAAGGCTGCGGGAGCTTGAAGGTTTCAACGGGTGTGCGCTCAAAGTCGGCGACCGCGATCATGTCACTTGCTTCTTGCGCTTCTTCGAGGAATGCAATTGCCGCGCCCTTGTTTAAATGCTGGTACTCCTCGGTGAAATTCGTAACCAAAATGTGGGATTGGTGTTCCTTGAAGCGCGCAATGCCTCTTGCGACCGACACACCACGGTTGAGAAGCACCCTTTGATCGGTGTCTACGTAGCGTCGACGTCAGGAGCAGCATCTTCACAGTAGACTGCGACCATCAAGCTTGCGCGGGGTGGCAGGGTGACGTGATCATCGGCGATCCTTACAGCTGCACGGATTTCGGGGTTCGATTCCGGCGTCATGGAGTGGTCGGAGGAAAAAGTTATCGACTTCGTCTGCAGATCGATTATTGCGCCGTTGTCCGTCAAAAAGTCCATTCCGAGAATTACGTCGCGGGAGCAGTTGGGCAAAACGACGAACACCGCAGGGTACGTCGTGCCGTCTATGGTGACGCGCGATGTGCACGTTCCACTTGGCGTCACGAGGTGGCCTCCTGCTGTGCGTATGTGCGGACCGTCCCATCTGGTCATAACTTTCTTCAGTTTAGACGCAAATGGTCCGCTCAACACGGAGTAGTCGGCTCCCGTGTCTACGAGGGCGACTACATCAAAGCCGTCGATGGACACCTTGACGTCGGATGCCGCCTTCCTCGAGTTCCGGGTGCGTCGGGGCGTCGCATCTCGGCTTGTGCGTGTTGACGGTCGGGCACTGTGCGTCGTCGTTGTCATCGTCTTCTCAGCGGACGTCTCGGTCCGGTCGGGTGCGCGTCGCGGCGTATAGCTGTCGTCGTGTACGGGAGTCTCGTCAGGTCTGGGTCGGGTCGTCGGGATGAGGGCATGTTGTGAGTCACTGTCTTCCGCGAGTCGTTGCGTCGTTGGAGGGTTTTCATTTTTCCGCGATCGTGCAACTTTACCTCCAGAAGTTGCATCTTTTAGTTTCCCCCGCGTGGGCTGGGGGACCTTCCACGTGAGAACTCAGCATTGCTACGGCGGTTCGGCGACTGGTATGGGTAGGGTGACGGCGAACGGTTGAAACGGGCTGGTCGACGGCTGGTGTTGGACAGGTACTCTTCGATCTCCGATGGGCGCTGGCCAGTTCGGGGGCGGGGTGCGTCGACGGAGAACCCTCGCAAACCGAGCCTCCTGTAGGGGCAGCGACGGTAGACGTGGTCGGCCTCTCCGCAGTGGTAGCACAGCGGACGATTGTCGGACGTTCGCCACACGTCGGTCTTCCTTGGGGCAGGGGGTTGCGCCGCAGGTGGTTGGGCCGGCGAGAGGGGACGACGGTACGGAGCCTCGTGACGATAGGGTGCAGGTGGGCGAGGGCGATGTACAGCAGCCGCGTAGGTCATGGCTTGCGGCTCGCGAGGTGCTACTGGCGTCGTTGAAGTTCCCAGCGCTTGCTGCACTTCTTCTTTAATGACGTCGGTAAGAGAAGCGACTTGTGGTTGCGGCGGCGTCGGGAGCAGTTTCCGCAGCTCCTCCCTCACTATTTCGCGGATAGTGTCGCGTAGTGAGTCGGAGTTGATAGCGCTGGCACCAAGCGTCTCCGAAACCAGCGCATTAATTGGGCGGTCGTACTGCCTCGTTCGGATTTCGAGCGTCTTCTCCACCGCGGCGGCCTCAGACGCGAATTCGGACACGGTCTTGGGGGGGTTGCGAACAAGGCACGCGAAGAGCTCTTGCTTCACACCTCGCATCAGAAACCGTAGTTTCTTTTCTTCCGTCATTCCTGGGTCCGCACGGCGGAAAAGTCGCTTCATTTCCTCGACGAAGATTACGACTCCTTCGTTCGGGTGTTGCGTTCGAGTTTCCAGTAAAATCGCAGCTCGTTCTTTTCTCACCACGGTCGTGAAGGTCTTAAGGAACTCGCTTTTGAATTGCGTCCAGTCGGTCAAGGCGCTCTCGTGGTTTTCAAACCAAGTTCGGGCTGCATGCTCCAAGTAAAAGAAAACATGCCGGAAGGTTTCTTCATCGTCCCACCTGTTGAAGATCCGCACGCGCTCCAGCTTCTCCAACCATTCCTCTGGATCTTCAGCGGGGGCTCCCCGGAACGATGGCGGTTCCCGGGGCTGCTGCAGCATGATAGGCGACGTTGTTTCTTGTACCATGGTGTTGGTAGCAGCGTTCCTTTTCTTGGGCCCTTCTGGCATCAAACCGAACTCGGGCGGTAAATCTTGCAGGCGGGGGCTGGCTCTTGTTGGACTGGCTTGGCGGCTTTTCGAGGTTGTAGTGGGCATGAAGGGTGCGTACCCCGCACCTCCACCAGATGTCACGAAGCCAAGGACGACGCAGTTGTCTTGCAGGAGAAACAAGTTTATTGGAGCGAACTTGTGCTCCCCTAACAACTCAAAAGAATACAGAGGCGGCGAAGCAGCGGTCAACAAAGTGACTTGCGTCAGCGAGCGTCGCAGAATCGAATGCTCCGGCGTCCGCACTGCAGGCTTTTTATCTTTCGGCGCGCGTGGTTCTCGAAACGTCGATTCGCATCGAGAACATAGTAGATCCAAGAAGATTATTCTGGGCTGTTCACGTTAGATCGGAATGCTCTCCCTATCACGACAGATAACACATGCGGCACAGAAAGAAAGAATGGAACACGCGCTTCCCTTGGCGCAGAGATAACACAGACCGGCGCAGCCGAGCGGTAAAAGCAAAACACAAATAAACAAACCCAATGTATGGTTCGCGGCAATATACATACATACATACATACATACATACACACATACATATATACATACATACAACAATAGGCCAGATAAACTAAAAGAGAAGGATAGAACATTGCACATCTGATGTTATCTTATAACGGTAGAAACCTTGGAGGAAAACGATAACTGTGACCCATCAAAAACATCGACGTCAAGAAAATAAAAATTATAAAGACTTTGTATCCTGTTGAGGGTTGAGTGCTGAGAGAGGCGGGTAGTTACAAGAAACGGCCTGCTCTCTCTTGTTTGCTTCCGCGGAATCCGAAAATTAATACTATTGAGCAGCATAGGACAGGATATAGTACCGTGAACGAGCTTGAAAAGAAAGAAGAGATCGGCGCGATTTCGCCGGCAGCGAAGTGAAGGTAGTGACAATAGTTCAACGGTGTTAGAACACGAGCCAGAGTCATTTTTAGCGAAGCGATGGTTGTAAACGCTTAGAAATTTTTTCTGGACACGCTCAACTACGTTACTTAAGGAATTAGAGATGCCATTCCAGATCACAGATGCATACTCAAGTTGAGGAAGACATATTGCGGTGTACAATTCGCGGAGTGGCATAGCAGAATTGAATTCTCTCGATATTCTACAAACACAGCCGAGAGAACGAAGACCCCGCATAGCAACATGCTTAGTATGAGATGACAAATGCAAGGTGCTATCAAAGAGAACGCCGAGATCATTGATCTCACAAACCCTACATAAAGGCACAGAATTGACAGAGTATAAAAAAGATACGCTAGATGATTTGCGAGTGAAACTCATGACTTTTGTCTTTGAAATATTGAGAGAAAGGTTATTGTTATTACACCATTCTACAAAAGAACATAAATCAGACTGCAACAAGCGACAGTCGTTAAGTGAATGAATTTCCCTAAATATCTTTATATCATCGGCATACAAAAGGAAAGAAGAATTGCGAATGGCAGAAGAAACGTCGTTAGCATACATTAAAAAGAGGAGTGGGCCTTATACTGAACCCTGAGGTACACCACTGGTCACTTTGTAAAAGGAGGACGTTTGGCCATTGACGGCAACATAACATGATCTGTCACGAAGGTAGCTATGCAATAGATTCACAACAGCGGTGTCAACATCAAAATGAGCAAGTTTAACCATAAGGATTGAGTGACTGACTACATCGAACGCTTTGCTGAGGTCACAGTAAATGGTGTCGACCTGTCCTCTCTGGAATACAGGTGTAGATATTTGCGTCATGAAACTGGCAAGATTAGTGACGGTTGAGCGGCCAGGGACAAATCCATGTTGATTATTATTCAATGAGTTTTTCACATTAAAAGACAGTATGTGGTGAAGGGCCAGCTCAAAAATCTTTGACATGGCACAGAGAAGAGAATTGGGTCGATAATTTGAGACATCAGTTTTAGAGCCAGACCTAAATACTGGAAAAACACGAGCAATTTTCCACCTGCTAGGAAATGTGGAAGTAATTAGACAGTTATTAAATATGCTAGTCAGTACTGGGAATAATATACTGCTATAAGCTTTTAGTATGGCTGAGGGGATACCATCTGGACCACATGACAAGGATGGTTTCAAGCGCTTAATGCATTCGCTGATTAGATTTTCATCTAGCGACAGAGCATTGGGTGTGTTGATTTCCAAATGTTGTTCGATAGTAGTGCTAGAGTCAGAGGCTTTATAAACGGAAGAGAACTGCGTGGCAAAACAGTCAGCGACGGCTTGTAGTTCTGCTCCATTGAAGTCCAGTAGTATTAAAGGCTCTTCACTTTTGTTAGACCGTTTGCGTACATACTTCCAGAACTCAGCCGGCCTGTCAGAGGCGCTTTTTTCTAAGTGTGCAATATATGAACTGTGATCCCGTTTATATAGGTGTTTACAGAGAGTTCGAAAGCATCGGAATTCTTCCTTGCGCTCGAGAGATGGAGTGCTTTTAAGCTTTCTGTGTGCGCGATCTTTATGCTTTAGAGCACTTATAAGTTCAGACGAGAACCACGGGGGATATTTATGGAGTTTAGGAGTATATTGTGGAATATATTTGCGCATACTGCTTAAGATAAGTTCCGTAAGCTGATCTACTTGGTCATCAACATTGGTTTTTTCAGTTACCAGAGACCAGTCAATGGAGGATAAGTCACGGTGTAAGCCAACGTAGTCACCTCTTTTGAAAGCAAATCTGGGCGATTTGTTGATGTTATTTTGAAAGCTCTGTTTTTCCCCTGACAGAGAGAGTGTTAGTTTAAGTGGTGGGTGAAATTTATCGGGACGAACAAGAAAAACGTCAGAGAGTGACACTTCAATGGGCTGATTGTTCGAAATACACAGGGCTAATATGTTACCGCAAGGATTGGCAATAGAATTATGTTGTTGAAGGGAATTAAAAGCAAGAAATTCTAATAGCAGGCCGCACTTATTCTCGATGTATTGATGGTAATGAGAATATTTAAGTGTTCTCCAGTCGATACCAGGGGTATTAAAATCACCAATAACAACAATCCTGTGCTTCCTATGTGAAGCTATGACATTGTCAATGGAAGAGATGATGTCATTAAAAGAGATTGGGGTAATGCTAGGCGGCACATAGAAGGACCCAATCAACAATTTTTCGCAGCGATCAAGGCTAATTTCGACCCATATTGATTCAGGAACAGTTTCAATGTCACTTCGGCGTACAGATCTCAGAGAATTATCTACAGCCACAAGAACGCCACCACCTTTTTGTTTGGTTGCACTGAAGTCACGATCACTGCAGAAGGTGTTGTAACTTGATGGAAAATAGTGTGATGAGGGAATCTCATTGCACAGCCAAGTTTCGGTAATCACAATGACAGGAAACGAAGACGAAATAACATTAGCGAAGAATTCAGCTGGCTTAGTTCGTATAATAATAATAATCAATCAATCAATCAATCAATCAATCAATCAATCATGTTTATTTACGTGCCCAGGAACAGCCAGAGGCCTGAGTGCTGGCGCACGGATAGTTATATGAAAACAAAATACAAGAAACATATTGCAAGAAACAAACAAGGGACAAGACACACACATATTGAAGTAGCGAAAATTACAAAAATAAAGCACAGGCGGAGCCTGGGTACAAGTAAAAAGAAAAACGAAGATGCCTTTGTGGCTCAGCCTTTTGTAATGAATACACAACAAGCAGAGAACAAAGTTTGACAGTAAGACGACAAAAACAATGACAAGAGTATAGAGACAAATGATAAGACAAGCATGATAAGTAAACAGTTTCAAAAACAGGCAACTATATTGGTTAAACAGAACCGCAGAGAAACCAAATTTCAGCAATAAAAAAAAAGAAAAACGAACGACAGAGATATCATAGATGTTTAACATACTGTGTTCAACAGCGCAGTACGGTAAATTTAAAGGAGCTTTGAAAGATGTCAAGGTGTTCAGAGAAGCGGTTGTAGCAATTCTGTATTCTGCGCACTGGAGAATGATTGGAGTTGCGCGCAGCGGTCAAGAAAGGGCGATGCGACCTGGTGGGCCTCTGTGGAACACTAAACTCTAAACAGTTAAGCAGGTCCGCGCAAGAAAGGTCACCATGAACAACTTTGTGAAGAAATGTAAGGTCTGCACGCATACGTCTGCAGGTCAACGAAGGAATGGAAGGAACTATGGGTAAGTCAGAATCAGGACCCGGACTGTGATTGTGATGACGGTGCTTAAATATGGATAAAAACATCTTCTGTACACGTTCTATTAATTCACTACTAGATTTGGAGATGCCGTTCCAGGCAACAGAAGCATATTCTAACTGGGGGATACATATTGCATTGTATAGCATTAGAAATGGATCTGGAGAAGAGAATTCCTTTCTAATCCGACACACATTTCCAAGACTTCGGAGCGCTCGCCGGGTGATGAGCCTAATATGAGAAGAAAAAGAGAGGGTACTGTCGAAAAGAACTCCGAGGTCCCTAATCTCCTCAACCCTTTGCAAAGGAGCTCCCTCTATACTGTAGGAAAACAGTAGACGATGGGTTTTCCGGCTGTACGTGACAACTTTGTGAAGAAATGTAAGGTCTGTTAATTAAGGTATGTTAAATGTTATTATTATTAATAATAATATTAATAATATTAATCAATCAATTAATCAATCAATCAATCAACCTTTATTTTTGGTGCCCAGGAACAACCCTAGGGTTTTGGTACTGGTACACCATATACAAGCATTCATAAAAACAAACTAAAATCAAGACAACACAATACAGAAAACCATATATATGAAAGAAGCAATAAGGTAAAAATAGTTACAGAGATCCCAGAAAGCAAAACAGCAAAAAAAAAAGGAAGCCTAGTGTTGAAAGCCATGACACCCGGCCAGCAAAAACGTTGAAGGCACGTGAAAAATTGAAAATACACAAGCAAATACTCAATGAACATGACGGAGATAGATTATTCACATAAAACAAAGGTTTTGTAACAAAATGTTAGGAAGTTTCAAAATGGAAAAACAAAGTTCAGCGTTACAAGCACTTACACTTAAACCGAGAGAAATTCAAGCAACACTAAATCAGTAAAAGTGAAAAACAAACAAGCAAGATGATGATTTGCATAAAATAAATACGGACAGAAAAACGGCACATATATGACATAAAGGCACTTAAGCTACAACAGCTTTCAATTCATTAGAGAACAAAGACAAAGAGCTCTGGAATATATCAAGACGATTGGAATATTCATTATATGCATATTGTATTCTGCAGATGGACGAGCGTCGTCTACTTAGAGCATCTGTTCTGAAAGTTCGAAATCTTCGGAAAAGTTTGTTCGGCAAGTTGACATTGATAAGTGCAACCAAGTCATCACACAAAATATCACCATCAAGAAGTTTATAAAGAAAGATAATGTCAGCTCTCATTCGTCGACACCAAAGAGAAGGAATACTTTTGAGACAAGACATCCTGCCGTTTGCGTCTTCTTGTACATGACGAAAACGGTGCCTAAAGATAGAAAGGAACTTATTTTGAACCCTTTCGATGCGGTCACTATTCGACTTGCAAGTTCCATTATAAACAACAGAACCGTATTCGAGAAGAGGTAAGCAGAGAGCCGAATACAACTTTAAGAAAGGAAGAGGACTTTTAAACTCTCTAGAATACCTGCAAAGAGCCCCCAGACATTGAAGAGAGCTTCCGGTAATTTGTGTAACGTGGGAAGAGAAAGTCAGAGAAGAATCAAATAGTACTCCCAAGTCGCGAATTTCGGTCACCCTCGGCAGTGCAGTGCTTGCTATTTTATAGGAGTATTGCAGCTGTTGAGTTTTCCTACTATAGGAAACAACTTTCGTTTTGGAGGGGTTCAAAATAAGTCGTTTTTGGTGCACCAACGATGAAATGACACGATATCAGCCTGAAGAGAATTGCAGTCCAGAACATTACGCCCTTCTCTGAAGATTTTCATATCATCAGCATACAACAAAAAAGAATTTTGAATGGCAGAAGCAACATCGTTAATGAAAATGGAAAAAAGAAGGGGGCCCAGAACGGAGCCCTGGGGTACACCACTGGTTGCTTTGTACCTAAATGATGTTTGACCATTAACACTTACATAGCAATATCGCTCCTGGAGATAGCAACGTATAAGACCAACTAAAGAAGCGTGAACATCTAACAGAATGAGCTTGGCAAGCAATAACGAGTGGTTGACTACATCAAAGGCCTTGCTCATGTCACAGTAGACCGCATCAAGCTGGCTTCTACCAACGACTGCTGGGACAGCCTGCTCCATGAAGCATGCGAGGTTTGTGGAAGTTGACCGACCACGCATGAAGCCATGTTGATTAGCAATGAGGACGTGTTTAAGTGCGAAAGACAAGACCGTATGAAGGGATAACTCGAATATTTTAGAGGCAGAACAAAGAAGCGACGCTGGCCTATAGTTCATGGGGTCGGTTTTTGGGCCTGACTTGAAAACAGGGAATACACGACAGATTTTCCATGAGCGAGGGTACGTGCCAGACCGGAGACAGTTATTAAATATTGAGGTGAAAACAGGGACAAATATATTTGCATACGTTCTTAGAATTGCAGCAGGAATACCATCTGGCCCCGAAGAAAACGAGGGCTTTAGCCGCTTGATGCTGGTCCGCACGATGTTCTCATCCAATTGGAAACAAGCGGAGTTACCGTCCTGGTGACAAGAGACGCTGCCGTCATCACTACCGCCGCTAAGCCCAAACAAAGAAGAAAAATGACGAGCAAAGCAATCGGCCGCATCTGCAACCTCATCGCCATTAGAATCCAGTAGACGAATAGATTCTTTCGTTGAACTAGATCTAGAATGAATGTACTTCCAGAAGGCTCCCGGCTGATGAGTTGCTTTAGCTTCAACTGACGCCAGGTACAAAGCATGATCACGCTTGTGCGATATTTTGCATAGAGCACGTAGGCGCCCGAACTCCTGAGCGAACTCATTCGCACGAGAGCGCTTCATCTTTCTTTGCGCACGTTCTTTGAGTTTCAGGGCATCCCGCAATTCAGAAGAAAACCAGTGTGGGAACTTGAACTTCTTTGGTAAATATTGCGGGATGTATTTCTTCATACCCAAAAGCACAATCTCAGTAAAACCGTCAACTTGTTCATTCACATCAGAGTGGTCAATGACTGTTGACCAAGGGGCAGCAGAAAAGTAGCCATACAGCCCAACGTAATCTCCCCGGGCGAAAGCGTAGCGAGGTTGCGCCTTGCTTGAAAATACAGAACGGTGGAGCATTGTAGGAAGGCAACAGGAAATAGAAAGAGGAGGATGATATTTGTCGGGTATTATTACAGCAAAATAATAATAATAATAATAATAATAATAATAATATTATAATAATCAATCAATCAATCAATTTATTTTCAGTTCCCAGGAACAACGGTGATGTCTTAGTGCTGGTACACTAACAAACATAAAAACAAACAGAATGACATGGTACATACAACACGTATCACTAAAAGAAGCACAAAGAACTAATAATAGAACTACAAAGAATGCTAATAACAATGATATCATACTCTATGTACAGAAGAGTTAGCCACAAATATTGTACTGGTTAAGTGAACATACAGCCAATTAGAAGATAGTCAGGTAAGGATAAAAGCTATACAAACGAAAAGTTGAATAAAATGCAGTCACGAGCAAACAAAAGCAGGTGGCAAAGCAAGATTGTGTGAAAGGAGTAAGGCATATACCGTTAGCTACAAACAGCCCTACTCAGCCCTGCACGAAACTGGGCGAGGGAGCCATTGAAAACATCCAATTTGTCGCCAAGAAAGTTGTACAGGCTTTGCAGTCGGTGGATAGGCGAGAGACGACTACTAGTTGCACCAGTATGGAATGGATAGCGCGATCGCGTGCACTTCTGGGGAATTCGGAGCACAAGCTGGGACAGAAGCTCTGGGCAGGAAATGACTCCCGTGTAGTAGCTTGTGCAGAAAAAGAAGATCAGCTCCATCACGCCTAGAACTCAACGGAATAAGCTTAGGGGAGCTGATGTTGACTACAGGACAAAACAGAACCGCGTCCAAGCCGGTGTTTATATATTGATAGGAATTTTTTCTGCACTCGTTCAAGATACTGGTGGTTGGACTGGCAGGTTCCATTCCAAACGACAGATTAGTATTCTAATTGGTGGAGGCATACTTATGAGTAAAACTTTAAAAAGGGAACAGGAGAAGTGAAATCTCTTGTAAACCTGCACACCGCACCCACAGAGCGGAGGGCCCGCCCGACCACCTGTCGTATATGGGGAGTGAAACTGAGGGAGCTGTCGAACAGCACTCCAATGTCTCTAACCTCGGAAACTTTTGACAGACGAGCATTATTAAGCGTGTAAGAGAATTGGAAGGGATGTGTTTTCGGGCTGTGGGTGATAACTTTGGTTTTATTAGAGTTAAGAATTAATCCCTGCTCAGCACACCAAAGCGCTAAAGATGAGATGTCATGTTGAAGGGCAAGGCAGTCCTCTGGGCAATTAATTATTTTGTAAACCTTAATATCGTCAGCATACAAACGAAAAAACGAGCTCTTAATAGAGGTAGATACGTCATTAATGAAGAGAGAGAAAAGAAGAGGGCCCAACACGGACCCCTGAGGTACGCCGCTGGTAGGAATGTAGTCGACAGATCTTTGGCCATTTACACTGATATAACAACGTCTGTTAAGAAGATAGCTGCCTAGTAAGGCAACTAGTGGAGCATTGACGCCACAGAGCAACAGTTTTTTTGAGCAACCGTGGATGAGTAACAAGATCAAAAGCCTTGCTTAGATCACAGTAGACTGCGTCAATCTGGCCTCGGTCTGTGACTGCTTTGAATGCATGCGTCACAAAGCAGGTGAGGTTAGTTGTCGTTGACCGCCCAGTTATAAAACCATGCTGATCGGGTAACAACGCATTTTTTACGGACGAAGACAAAACTGTGTGTAACGAGGACTCAAAAAGTTTGGACGTGGCACAGAGGATTGAAACCTGCTGGTAGTTCGTTGGATCTGCGCGGTTGCCTGACTTAAAGATAGGATATATTCTAGAATCTTCCATGTAGCTGGAAATGTGTTAGTAGTTAAGCAGTTATTAAATATACATGTTAGAACAGGAACTAGATATCTTTAAAAGCTTTAGGTATCCCCGCAGGGATGGCTTCTGGGCCATACGACAAAGAAGGTTTCATGTGCTTGAGGCTTTCAAATACAAGCTTCTCATCAAGAAGAACTGAACTTGCCCAACGCACGCTGTTGATAAACCGAGATGTCTCACTGTCTCTGAGAGGTGCGAAAGTGCTACCAAATTATAATAATAATAATAATCAATCAATCAAGCAATCAATCAATTAATCAATCAACCTTCGTTTTTGGTGCTCAGGAACAACCCTAGGGTCTTGGTACTGGTACACCATATACAAGCATTCATAAAAACAAACTAAAATCAAGACAACACAACACAGAAAACCATATATATAAAAGAAACAATAAGGTAAAAATAGTTACAGAGATCCCAGAAAGCAAAACAGCAAAAAAAAAGGAAGCCTAGTGTTGAGAAGCCATGACACCCGGCCAGCAAAAACGTTGAAGGCACGTGAAAAATTGAAAATACACAAGCAAATACTCAATGAACATGACGGAGATAGATTATACACATAAAACAAAGGTTTTGTAACAAAATGTTAGGAAGTTTCAAAATGGAAAAACGAAGTTCAGCGTTACAAGCACTGCCCCTAAACCGACAGAAATTCAAGCAACACAAAATCAGGAAAAGTGAAAAACAAACAAGCAAGATGATGATTTACATAAAATAAATACGGGACAGAAATACGGCACATGAATGACATAAAGGCACTTAAGCTACAACAGTTTTCAATTCATTAGAGAGCAAAGACAAAGAGCTCTGAAATATATCAAGACGATCGCAATATTCATTATGTGCACATTATATTCTGCAGATGGACGAGCGTCGTCTACTTAAAGCATCTGTTCTGAAAGTTCGAAATCTTCGGAAAAGTTTGTTCGGCAAGTTGACATTGATAAGTGCAACCAAGTCATCACACAAAATATCACCATGAAGAAGTTTATAAAGAAAGATAATGTCAGCTCTCCTTCGTCGACACCAAAGGGAAGGAATACTTTTGAGACAAGACATGCTGCCGTTTGCGTCTTCTTGTACATGACGGAAACGGTGCCTAAAGATAGAAAGGAACTTATTTTGAACCCTTTCGATGCGGTCACTATTGGACTTGCAAGTTCCATTCCAAACAACAGAACCGTATTTGAGAAGAGGTAAGCAGAGAGCTGAATACAACTTTAAGAAAGGAAGAGGACTTTTAAACTCTCTAGAATACCTGCAAACAGCACCCAGACATCGAAGAGAGCGTCCGGTAATTTGTGTAACGTGGGAAGAGAAATTCAGAGAAGAATCAAATAGTACTCCCAAGTCCCGAATTTCGGTCACCCTCGGCAGTGCAGTGCTTGCTATTTTATAGGAATATAGCAGCTGTTGAGTTTTCCTACTATAGGAAACAACTTTAGTTTTTGAGGGGTTCAAAATTAAGTCGTTTTTGGCGCACCAACGATGGAATAACACGATATCAGCCTGAAGAGAATTACAGTCCTGAACATTACGCACTTCTCTGAAGATTTTCATATCATCAGCATACAACAAAAAAGATGAATTTTGAATGGCAGAAGCAACATCATTTTGAAAATGGGGGCCCGGAACGGAGCCCTCGGGTACACCACTTGTTGCTTTGTATCTAAATGATGTTTGACCGTTAACACTTACATAGCAATATCGCTCCTGGATATAGCAACGTATAGCAATAATAATAATCAATCAATCAATCAATCAATCAATCAATCAATCAATCAATCATGTTTATTTACGTGCCCAGGAACAGCCAGAGGCCTGAGTGCTGGCGCACGGGTAGTTACATGAAAACAAAATACAAGAAACATATAGCAAGAAACAAACTAGCGACAAGACACACACAAATTGAAGTAGTGAAAATGACAGAAATAACGCAGAGGCGGAGGCTGGGTACAGGTAAAAAATAAAAAAAGAAGATGCCTATGTTGATCTGCCCGTCGTAAAGGCCGCACGACAGGCAGAGCAGCAAAGTTTGACAGTAATACAACAAAAACAACGGCAAGAGTGTAGAGACAAATGAATAAACGAACAAATGACAGTAAACAGTTTCAAAAATAGGCAACTATAATAATAATAATAATAATCAATAAATCAATCAATCAATCAATCAATCAATCAATCAATCCTGTTTATTTACGTACCCAGGAACAGCCAGAGGCCTGAGTGCTGGCGCACGGGTAGTTACATGAAAACAAAATACAAGAAACATATAGCAAGAAACAAACAAGCGACAAGACACACACAAATTGAAATAGTGAAAATGACAGAAATAAAGCACAGGCGGAGCCTGGGTAAAGGTAAAAAATAAAAAAGAAGATGCCTATGTTGCTGTGCCTGTCGTGAAGGCCACACGACAGGCAGAGCAACAAAGCTTGACAGTAATACAACAAAAACAACGGCAAGAGTGTAGATACAAATGATAAGACGAACAAATGACAGTAAACAGTTTCAAAAAAAGGCAACTATCAGTTGGATAGACACAACCGCAGAGAAACCAAATTCCAGAAAGAAAAGAACGACAGACATATCATAGGTGTTTAACACACTGTATTCATCAGCGCTGTACGGTAAATTGTAAAGGATTTCTGAAAGATGTCAAGGCGTTCAAAGAAGCGTTTGTAACAATTCTGTATTCTGCTCACAGGAGAATGATTGGAGTTGCGCGCAGCGGTCAAAAACGGGCGATGCGACCTGGTGGGCCTTTTCGGTACACTAAACTCTAAACAGTTAGGCAGGTCTGCGCAAGAAAGGTCACCATGAACAATTTTGTTAAGAAATGTAAGGTCTGCACGCATACGTCTGCAGTTCAAGGAAGGGATGGAAGGGACTATGGGTAAGTCAGAATCAGGATGAAAACTGTGATTGTGATGACGGTGCTTAAATATGGATAAAAACTTCTTCTGCACACGTTCTATTAATTCACTACTAGATTTGGAGATGCCGTTCCAGGCAACAGAAGCATATTCTAACTGTGGTATACATATTGCATTGTATAGCATTAGAAATGGATCTGGAGAAGAGAATTCCTTTGTAATCCGACACACATGTCCAAGGCTTCGGAGTGCTCGCCGGGTGATGAGCCTAATATGAGGAGAAAAAAAGAGGGTACTTTCGAAAAGCACCCCTAGGTCCCTAATCTCCTTAATCCTTTGCAGAGGAGCTCCCTCAATACAGCTCTGAATAATAATCAATCAATCAATCATGTTTATTTACGTGCCCAGGAACAGCCAGAGGCCTGAGTGCTGGCGCACGGGTAGTTACATGAAAACAAAATACTAGAAACCTATAGCAAGAAACAAACAAGCAATAAGACACACACAAATTGAAGTAGTGAAAATGACAGAAATAAAGCACAGGCGGAGCCTGAGTACAGGTAAAAAATAAAAAAAGAAGATGCCTATGTTGCTCTGCCCGTCGTAAAGGCCACACGACAGGCAGAGCAACAAAGTTTGACAGTAATACAACAAAAACAACGGCAAGAGTGTAGAGACAAATGAAAAAACGAACAAATGACAGTAAACAGTTTCAAAAATAGGCAACTATCAGTTGGATAGACACAACCGCAGAGAAATCAAATTCCAGAAAAAAATATATTATTATTATTATTATTATTATTATTAATGATCAGTAAGTACGAGAGTTTCGACATATACTATCAAAACACTAGAGGTCTACGAACTAAGTCCTCTGAATTTATTAGAAATATTGTATGCTCTAAATTTTCTGCTGTTGTCATTACTGAAACCTGGCTTTCCGATGATATCTCGTCTTCCGACTATTTCCCTTCTAACTATCAAATCTTTAGAAGCGACAGAAAATTAACTGGACCTAAACAAAAAGGTGGCGGGGTGCTCGTTGCCGTTGATCATTCAGTGCATTGCATGCGGCGTGCTGACCTCGAGACCCTAGACGAATCAGTCTGGCTTGAGGTAGGCCTCACGAAGGGCGAGAAGCTACTCATCGGTGCATTCTATATATCCCCGGATGTATTACCTTCTGAATTTAATCGAACACTCACATCCATAGAAAATGTCTCAAATGCACACTCCAAACATAAGCTCATCATACTTGGAGACTTCAACACCCCAGGTATTCGCTGGAACAGTCTTTCCTTTGAGCACAAAAACCATTATGCAGCGCAGAAATGCAGCATGCTATTAGATTTTCAGTCGTTCACCTCCATGCAGCAGTTTTGCCGCATAGAAAACTCTTGTGGTAATGTTCTAGATGTGTGCTTCTCAAACTTAGAAAACGTACAAGTGTGTGCCTCCGAAATATCCCTTGTGCACCCCGACAAGTTTCACCCCCCTCTTATTGTCTCTCTCTCGGTCGCGACCCAGCATCGCTCTGGCGGTGTTGACAATTGTTCAGTCCCGCGATATGCTTTCAAGCGTGGAGATTATGCTGGGCTGTATCACTTTTATTCATCTGCTGAATGGTCTAGTGTTTTGGATGTCAATGATGTTGACGAACAGGTTCGACGTTTTACCGAAATAGTCAGAAGTGGCATGGAAAAGTATATCCCTTGTTATAAGCCTGTTCCTTCCAAATTTCCCCACTGGTTTTCTAAAGAACTTCGAAGTTCGCTTAAACTTAAGGATAGCGCCCACAAAAAGGCGAAGCGTTCTGGGCTTGACAAGTGGAAAGCGGAGTTTAGTCGGTATCGCTCACTTTGTAAAATCCTCTACCGGCGTGACCACCAGCTCTATATAGAATCGTTAGAGGCTGCTGCGTCTCAGAAACCGGCTGAATTCTGGAGGTATGTACGCGGCCGTTCTAAGGCGTCTAAAGAACACGTTAGCCTGCTTAATTCCGATGGTGAAGAGGTTGAGGATGTTGCCACCAGTTTTGCTCAGTACTTTCATTCTGTCTTTCAACTGCCAGATGGCAACGACGAACGCCTATCGTTTAATAACTCTAATTTTAACACACTTAGGTTCGATGAAAAAATTGTCAATGATAGCCTTCAACGGATGAAACCATCATTTTCCTGTGGTGCAGATGGAATTCCAGCAGCCCTCATGAAGGCTTACGGGAACATTTTTGTGCCTGTCTTAACTTCCATTTATAATAACTGCTTACTTTTAGGTAAATTTCCTCGTGCATGGAAGATCGCTCGAATTTTTCCAATATTTAAGTCTGGTGATAAGTCAGCCGTTTCTAACTATCGCCCGATCTCACTCCTTTGTGTCGCCTCAAAACTCTTTGAGTCAGCTCTGCACAAAGTTCTTGCTGCCTGCGTCAAGAACGTTGTGATACCAAATCAGCACGGCTTTTTCTCGGGTCGATCGACGGTCACAAATCTTGCAAGCTTTATGACACAGGCTTCGGCTGCAGTTTGTGAAAACGGCCAGTTGGACGTTATTTATTTTGACCTCAGTAAGGCGTTTGATGTGGTGAACCATCAGTTATTAATTAACAAGCTTGCTAAGTCTGGTGTAGACGCAAGCCTTGTTGCCTTGTTGTCCAACTATCTCCTTGACCGGTCCTTTTATGTAGATGTTAACTACAAAAAGTCTAGTGTTTACCCTGCAACAAGTGGTGTACCCCAGGGTTCCGTGCTGGGTCCATTATTGTTTTCTGTCTTTATCAATGATGTTTCAACAGTGTTAACAAACTCTTCTTTTCTTCTCTATGCTGATGATGTCAAACTATTTAGGCACATTAGCGGTGTTCAGGACTGCTGTGCCTTGCAGAGGGATGTGTCGGAATTATCGGTCTGGTGCAGGAAAAACTGCCTAATTTTAAACCCCACTAAAACAAAGGTTGCACCTACAGCCGGAAAACCCACCGTCTGCTGTTTTCCTACAGTATTGAGGGAGCTCCTCTGCAAAGGGTTGAGGAGATTAGGGACCTAGGGGTGCTTTTCGACAGTACCCTCTCTTTTTCTCCTCATATTAGGCTCATCACCAGGCGAGCACTCCGAAGTCTTGGAAATGTGTGTCGGATTACAAAGGAATTCTCTTCTCCAGATCCATTTCTAAAGCTATACAATGCAATATGTATACCACAGTTAGAATATGCTTCTGTTGCCTGGAACGGCATCTCCAAATCTAGTAGTGAATTAATAGAACGTGTGCAGAAGAAGTTTTTATCCATATTTAAGCACCGTCATCACAATCACAGTATTCATCCTGATTCTGACTTATCCATAGTCCCTTCCATCCCTTCCTTGAACTGCAGACGTATGCGTGCAGACCTTACATTTCTTCACAAAATTGTTCATGGTGACCTTTCTTGCGCAGACCTGCTTAACTGTTTAGAGTTTAGTGTACCACAAAGGCCCACCAGGTCGCATCGCCCGTTCTTGACCGCTGCGCGCAACTCCAATCATTCTCCTGTGCGCAGAATACAGAATTGTTACAACCGCTTCTTTGAACGCCTTGACATCTTTCAGAAATCCTTTACAGTTTACCGTACAACGCTGTTGAATACAGTATGTTAAACACCTATGATATGTCTGTCGTTCTTTTTTTTTTTTTCTGGAATTTGATTTCTCTGCGGTTGTGTCTATCCAACTGATAGTTGCCTATTTTTGAAACTGTTTACTGTCATTTGTTCGTTTTTTCATTTGTCTCTACACTCTTGCCGTTGTTTTTGTTGTATTACTGTCAAACTTTGTTGCTCTGCCTGTCGTGTGGCCTTTACGACGGGCAGAGCAACATAGGCATCTTCTTTTTTTATTTTTTACCTGTACCCAGGCTCCGCCTGTGCTTTATTTCTGTCATTTTCACTACTTCACTTTGTGTGTGTCTTCTCGCTTGTTTGTTTCTTGCTATATGTTTCTTGTATTTTGTTTTCATGTAACTACCCGTGCGCCAGCACTCAGGCCTCTGGCTGTTCCTGGGCACGTAAATAAACATGATTGATTGATTGATTGATTGATTGATTGATTATTATTATTATTATTATTATAATATACTTTGTTAATCACGACAGAAAAGCTACAGCGAAACGGGCCCATTTAAGCCAATAGCGGCTTGTTTGATGTGGCCCTTCATCGTAAGGAAGACATGAGGTTTCTTTATAAATGTACAATATTCAACATTGAATAATAATAATAATAATAATAATATAATAATATAATAGTATAATAATATAATATTACAACCCGCGCAATAATATTAATAAAAATAATAAATCAATCAATCAATCGTTTATTAACGTGCCCAGAAACACCCGGAGGGCATTTGTGCTGGCGCACGAAGAAAAAAGAAAGAAAAAACGGGCAATGTAAGATGCCCACACCTCACAGTTAATGCAATTAAAGGACAGCGATACTGACACACACACACGCAAAAATTACCCACTGTAGTGCACCAGAATATACATGCACCCACAGAAAACACAAACACACACATATGCACAAAAACAAGTACATTGCCTTGCAGTAAAGCATGTGACATCACGCCAGTGGTCGTCCTACAGAGATAATTTCAAAAATATACATAAATGTTAAAGTTTAGTTGCGCCGAGATGGAGTGAATCATGATAGCTTATATGTAAGAAAAGGAGCATGGAAGGAATTTACCTGTAAAGAAAACCAGACATGGAATAAGGGCAATATATAAAAAGAAAGTCTTGTGTTGTCCTCGCTTCATGCGGAAGTGACCACGTGGGAACAGAGGATAAAAAAGTTCACTTACATGACAAGCTCACAGACGTGTTTGCGGAACTGTGTCGAGGAATTATTAAATATGTCGAAATATTCGTTGTACTGATTGTACCTACACTTTAGGAGAAACAAGGAGCACATGCCACACAGACAGCTCTGAATAAAAAATGTGTCGTGTCTTCTGGTGGATTTTTGCGGCACATGGAGTGCAACATGTTGCAGCATTTCACCACAAAACGCTGTGCCGTGAATGATTTTCAACAGGAAAAGAAGATAAGCATTATTACGTCTGGAGTTTAGCACTAGAGTATCGGTACAGAGAATGACCCAAAATTGTAATGGCTACCAAAGCGATGATCGAAGATAGATATGAACCTTTTCTCGACACTTTCAATGTGCATACAGAGTGTTTTGCATGCGCTATTCCATACCACAGAAGCATACTCGAGCTGCGGACGACAGATAGTCGTGTACAGCTTGAGAAAAGAGCCCGGCTCCTTGAACTCTTTTGATAGGCGACATATAACACCAAGAGATTGGAGGGACCGCCGAGTGACCTCCCTGATGTGCGGGGAGAAGCTCAATGTACGGTCGAAATTAACACCAAGATCCTTAACCTCCTAAACACGTGGTAGTGCTTCACCGTTACTGTTATAGGAGAACAATATACTGTCATTTTTTCTAGTGTAGGTCATTACCTTAGTTTTTGATGTCTTGATAAGGAGTTTGTTGCGTGAGCACGAATCTGAAAAAGACGTCATGGCTCGCTGGAGAGCGGAACAGCTTGCGGTGTCTGAAAGAGCCCTAAATATTTTTACATACTCAGCATATAACAGAAAGTGACAATCATGAATTACTGAGGAAACATCAGTTATAAAAATTGAAAAAAGAAGTGGCCCCAGAACAGATCCCTGAGGGACACCACTTGTGGCCTCGTAGGAGAGGGAAGACTGCCCGTTTGCATGCACGAAGCATGACGTATCCCATAAATAATTACATAAAAGGGATGTGATGGATAGTTGTAACTCGAGTTGACCCAGCTTTCTAAAAAATATATATTAGCAGACGACATCAAAAGCCTTGCTCAAATCGAAGTAGACGACATCGAGTGGTCCTTTTCCCTGAAAAGTTTCCGAAGCATGCAGCATAAAATATGCAAGATTGGTGGTGACCGATCTCACAGCGATAAAGCCGTGTTGCGGAGGTAATAATATAGTTTTTACGATGAAAGAGAGTGGTGTATGTAGTACAGTCTCAAAGAGTTTTGAAGCAGCGTAGAGAATAGAAATCGGGCGGTAGTTTGTGGGGTCTAAACTTGACCCTGACCTAAACATAGGAACAACCCGCGCAATCTTCCAGCGAGAGGGGAACTTACCGGTATTGAGTGACGTTCGAAATATTCGCGCCAAGACCGGAACATGAGGATCCCCAAACGCCTTCACTACTGCCGAAGGAATGCCATCAGGGCCGTTCGAAAATGAGGGCTTAACTCGCTTTAGAACTCTTGATAAAAGATTTTCCGAAATAAAACATTCTTAGCATTTATCATACCGCGGGAACAATTGGGAGGGGCAGGCTGCAATTGGCTTGCCGAATACTGAACTGAGTTGTTGAGCAAACGCATTAGGAACGTCAGGAGTGCTGTCACCCCTCTTGACAATGAGGTTAATATCTCCTGGGTTGTTTTTGAAAGTTTGTACAGGGACATGGCCCCAGAAAGATTTAGCATTGCGTGGCGCATCAGCTTTAACCGTGGCAATATAACTGGAGCTATCGCGCTTAAGCAGATGTTTACAATGCGACCTGAGTTGGAGAAACTCGCTCTGCCACCTCTCTTGGCCAGTTTTTTTGTTTGTGAGCTCGATTCTTTCTACCAAGGGCCTTTCTTAGTTCAGATGAAAACCAGTATGGATAATTGCGACTTTTTAGTTTTTTAGGTACAAATCTGCTTAAGCCATAGTGAAGAACTTCGGTAAAAAAAATCAGTCATTTCGTTAGCGTCATTGAGGGTGTCCAATGGTGACAAATCCCTTTCAGCAAGGAAGTGAAACAAGCCAATATAGTCCCCACGAGCGAAGTTGTAACCATAGACGCCTGGTGTGTTGACGGGTGGAGTCTGGTGGGCAAGGGATACGTTAGAAATTAAAATGAGTAAGGGGGGTGATACCTGTCTGGTTTTACTAGGTCAATATAACTACGCGACACCTCAACATGTTCCATGTTAGTAAAAGACAAGTCCAATACGTTTCCACGCAGATTCCCAAGGAAGTTGCATTGCTGTAACCAAGTGAAAGAAATAAAATCTAGCAAAATTTCACACTTCTGTGATATCGGATGGGACGCCCGATCAGCCAACTGAGTTTCCCATGCAATGCCGGGTGCGTTAAAATCACCAGTTATAAGAAAATCGTGATCACTGTGAGAGGCTACGACATTTTCTATTGAATTTAGGGTATGCTTTTAGTCAGTGGCGTTTGTCTCGGGTGGTATGTAATAAGTGCATAGTAAGAAGCACTTGCCCCGAGAGCAAAGCACCTCTAACCAGATAGACTCAGTTTCCAAATCAAGGTTCCGGCACCGTTTACAATCGTGTAGGGCAACCAACACGCCACCTCCCCATTGTTTGCCGCACGAAGGGTCACGGTCATGGTGAAAGACTTGGTGTTTGGGGGAAAGAAGGAATTAGAGCTAATGTACGGGTGCAGCCAGGTTTCTGTAAGAAATATTACTGGAAAGAAAGAAGAAACTACATTATAAAAAACATTCGACAGCTTTAGTATGTAGCCCACGAACATTTTGGTAGAAAAAAATCAAAACTGTCGTAAATCGCCATCGAAACGGTGTTCCTCGACATAAATCATTTGTTCACACAACTCACCGCGGATGGGTTTAAACAGGCAGTGCCACGGCCAAAGCGCAGGGTCTTTCAGTTTCTCGAAACACACGTCGTCCACGGCGACGTAAAAGGAAGCGTAAGAGTCATCCCTCGTTTTCAGTCGCTTGCACATCATCGGCACAGCACCCACAGAACACAAGTGCGTGGCTACTTGCGCCGATGTTGTAGTAGGACGCAGCTTGGTGAGAAATGTAGCTTCAGGGGGCCTGGGACGGCCCACCGCTGCAAGTACAGTCACATCAGAAACGCCAACCGCCAGCGGACGCGGGTTGTGCCTTGCGTGGCGTTGCTGCTGCTGCGTCGGTGGTGACAAGTTCTGGAGAGGCCGAGAAGCCGAATTCACCAGCGTCGGGTTTGGAGGGGCAGAGGCAGGCAGCATGGGATTCTGCAAAGAGCCTGGCGTCCGCGGGGTAGGGGGTTTTGTTTACGCTACCGTCCTGGTTGGAAGCGGCGGGAAATCGGCCAGCCGGGGCGCACCCCTCAGCCGGGCCAAATCACTGTGCAGACAATGCACCTCTTGGGGCAGCGATTTCACGGCATCGGCGTGTGCCTCGGCCTTTGTTGCGCCCTCCCGGCGGAGCTGCTCGTTGTCCTGCCCCAGCTTAATAACCTGGTCAGAGAGGAAAGAGATTCCCTCGAGGGCGACCACGAAAAGGGCACGGAGGCAATCCAGCTCGGCGCCAAGGTCATTGGGCTGCTTGGTGGCGGCTGTGAGGGAAGGGCTGGACGAAAGGGCCGGAAAGCTGCCGCTTGCGAAGAAATGCCGTGGTCGATCTTAGGGCAAACCGGCGACGAAGCAGTCTTGCACGTATTGCAGGCGAAGCGCCGCGCACCTGACTTAAGTAACTGGAAGTCGCCGTCCGGCAACGTGATACATTTCGCGTGAGCGCGTTTGTTGCACTCGCCGCAACGCAGAAATTTCTGTTTTCCGAAGAAAACACAGGAACAGAGTACACATACGTCCTTGCTTGCAGCCATCTTTGAAAAGATGGGGCGAAGCAAGGATGCAATAGTAATAATGATAATATTAATAATAATGATAGAAAATAATGCTCATTTACGTAGAATGATCTTGATTATGGCTAAATCTTATTTTCGCCGCCTTTACGGTTCTTTACTTGTTGTTCCCGCAACTGGCCCTGTTCCTGGCAAATCCACCAAAAAGGTATGGGTCACAAATAAAGGAGCAAGACAAGAACTTTTCTTTTACCGCTACGAATGCGTGAACGTAGCACAGTGGTGGCGCAATGGTCTGCTGCTGCGTGGACATGAATTCAGATAACACAAAATCCTAAGTTTTCTTCCTCATTAACATCGGCATCTGTGGTCTTCTCCGGAAACCAGCGACAATTTTTGACAGAGTAGGTTTCACAATAAATTTCGCACGTCTCCATACTCGAAAAGACTGATGGATATGCGGTTACTGGAGCAGGCTGTGGGATGGCTCGTATCGCAGTTCCTACGTTAAACCATAGGTACGTCTCTACCTACTAGTTATTATATAATAGTTACTTTGCTTTCCCATAAAAAAACATGTCCTGGTGTTCTGTTTTTACAACCAATAGCATGTCCTTAAACACGGCCACTGCTGACAGTCGTTCCGGCAAAACATCCCACACAACTTAAAAATTGTCAACGTTGTCTATGCTTTATAGGGTCACGTGTATGAAAACGTCGCATGGGGTATTGTTCCCACTTATGGCGATGATGTAATGAGACAATGTGAAGCTGCAAGTGTCCTTTTCCGAATTTCGATTACCATTCTGCCTCTAGTACACAACCTTACCTTTGAAAAAGATTCGTCATATTTTGGGACAACTGGTTTTACCCAGTTGCAGACGCGCTTTGACTGGGTGAAAAGAAACGAAAATGACAAATATAGAGTAAAGTATTTATAAATATCTCAGACAAGCTTGACTGTTGCCGGCTATTTGCTATTTTTCAGCTGTAAAATTTGGACGTAAGAAATATCTTCCTCAAGGCTTGCTGGATGATTGTAGTTATTGAGATTTTTTAGTATGACAATATTCTTTCTTTCCTCTGCAGCCCACAGGCTAAGGCGCTGTCCTGGTGAGCTTAAGGCCGTGGTTTTCTTTCTGGCCAGGGTTGCCGTTCTATTGAGCAGGGTGCAGAAGCAAAACACGACTTTGCCACAATTTCCGCACACATTGATTTTGTCGGAACTGATCTATAGAATCACTGCCGGCACAGGTATATCTTCAACGCGTTAAACCTACAAAATATGAAGCATGTTTTGGTGTGGTTTCACTTCATGTGATGTCGGCGCGATTTGAAGTTTTCCTTGATGGTGAAGATAAGTAGAAAAATCGAAAAGAACTGCTGCAGTACGTTATTTAAAATATTTCTCATTTGATTGATATCCGACCGCTGTAAGACTATAATTACCTCTACCATTCGCCAAATACTGTCGTTGTGTGTACTACAACCAACTCTAAAACTGTAAGCCATCATAAGTGTACATTGTAAATTCGAAATGTAAATTGCAATGTTTCGCATGTGTACAATGTATTGTACACCTTAAATATGCTAACCTTTGAAGCGGAAATCTTGCATGTGCTACTGCTGCTATTCGCATCGGCATACAGCTTGTGGAAGGCATGAACTACCGGCTGACCTTCACCATCGCCCCCTCGGTCTGCAAGATCGGGCAGGTTGAATACACAAGAGAGCGCTGTCCTCCGACTACCACAGAGGTGAGTTTGTGTTATCATATTTTTGGTTAAGGTAGTAAATTAACGTGCATAACTTGGCGAGATCAATATACGCACGTTTTTTATATATCTCCATGCTTTAGCCAAATGCAAAATTTATCTTTTTACCTCACGTTACCCATAGGAAGTGGAAGAAAATGTCTCGCGTTACTATTACATCTAATATAACCAATAATAACAGAGGAGGTTTCGCGTCACGCAATGCCTATTATGCGAATTCTACAATTACGTCGATGAAATAATCTGGTGGCAAAAATGCGAAATATCCAGGTGTGACGGTACAGAAAACAAGCCAAAAGTCCTTAGATATCATTTGAAACTGATGCCTAGCTATGTTAAAAACCCTTCTCACGTGTTACCTTGGATATTTTCACAGAATATCGGCTCTAAAAAAGAAACATTGCGAGGCAAATAAGACAAGGGGCTCTGTAAAGTGCCACAGTTCATACATTTGTGGCTTTGTTCTGCACCCGCCGCGGTGGTTAAGTGAATAAGACGTTGTGCTGCTAAGTGCACGGACACGGGTTAGATCCCTGCCCCGGAGGCAGCTTTCGAGGTGGAGGAGAAAAGCGAAAACATCCGTATGATTTTATTTCAAAGCAAGTTAAAGATCCCCACGTGGTCAAAATTATTCCGGATCCCTCCACCAGGGCACACTCCATTTCACTGGCGTAGCTTCGGCCCGTTAAACTTCGTATTCTAGATCATGTTGCAATTTCAAGTACTGCCATATACGAGCGATTCTCCGGTGAATTGAAAGCACAACTGTACTGGCCACTTAGCAGGCTAAGGCCGTGCGACATAAAAAAATACCTCGAAGTAATGAGGGCCCAACATGGACGTGTCCCTGCAGCAGTAAGCTCGTAAGCTTTCAACATTGATTGGGAGTTTGTACTGACTTTGATATGCAACATTGTACTCGCGAAATTTCAGTTAAATGGTTGAAGTCCACTATCCCTTACTAAAACTTTCCGCGAAGAGAAGCTCAAAATTTTGCAACATATAGGAAAGCATTCTTGTTGACCCAATTTGTGATGGTTCATAAAATCCCGACATAGGAACTTCCTTCGTTTGAATGTGTTTCAACAACAAAAAGCACCAAAAATAGCAACATTGCTTTGCATCATATTGTTAACATGAAAATTATTCATGTACCTCAAATATCAGCGGCCATAGCAACTTATCAATCCAGCCATCATGCGCTCCTTTGTCATCAGCTTCTACCCACTCCCCTTCGTAGGCAAATCCCGCGGCCACATAATTTCAGTATGACCCAGGTTGAATCTACCACTTTATCTTCATTTAGAACCGCGCTCCATCTGACATACCTAACACTCGCATAGGAAGACTTGGAGGCTCTGGTTCTTTCGAAATTTCAATGAGTGCCTTTAATGTGCTTGGGCCAAAATGGCCGCCAACGACCAACAAAAACCCAAAAGCTAAAAACAAAATGCAAGGGTAGCAGCATGGGAATAGGATTTATGTGTGTTCCAAATATCCCACCAAGTCTCATGTTTCCGTGACTGCTAAACAAGTTCACATCAAGCGTAAGTGCAAAATATCCCCGTTCTAATTACGCAGTAATTGAGCATTATAAGTTTGTAACCTTCGCAGTAGATTCTATTAACTGCCCATTCTGGCTACTTCTGCTCCCTGCGACCTCCTCTATTTGTTCATCGAAGCGGAAGTAAAACTGAATTGCGCTGTACAACGACATCGAATCCGCTCTCGTTTATGAATTCCCAAGAGTTACCTGGATGGTATCAGTATGTGTTTGCATAAGTCAGTGCATTCGCGATATGAATTGTTGCGCAGCGCAAAGATAGTAAGCCCAAGTTTTTAATCTGCATACCAAAGTATATGCCACGATATTTGGTCTCCGTAAAATACCTGCACCCGAAGCTACGTCAGATCGACACCTGCAAAGCTACGTCAGATCTTGTTCGCGGAGAAACGAGTGGAATCTTGGGCACCGAAGAGAAAATTTAAAAAAAACGACCAAATATCGTATTTGGTCTCAGTAAAATACCTGCAGCCGGCTTCAAAAAAAAAAAAACCCAGTTCTAGAAAGACGTATCGCAAATGCCTTGGTAAACTAGTGTCATTCCTGAATTTGTAGTAGTGCTATCTCTAAAAAAAAGACAACCCTAACTTCGAAGGTGAAGTGAGGGCGTCTCCATTTAACGAAAACTTTAAAGCACAGCAATCTTTACAATTTCATGAAGTGTTCTAATTCTCCTGGTAGAAGGATCTTCAATGGTACTAGCTAAAATTTCGGGGTACTTTTTACCGCTTGCTTTTTCTTTTCGTGTGTATTGGGCAAACGGTTCTGATGTGCCTTTCCCAACTGAAACACCTCAGATAATATTGTGATGGGGCAATCCCTGTTCGAACCAAACATGCGGAGGGGTCTGCGCCGGTGATGGAAGACAAGAGCAACGACGCTTTGCCCATACTCACGCTGCTGCCTAATTCTGTACTTCTTAGCTTATTCTCACTTATAAATACCTGCAAATATACGCCTCTGCACGTATCATCCTTGGTGGGGGTGCTTTGTACGGGATGAGGTGTTCGCTCCGACTCCGTGTCTTTGCCAAGTAAAAATATGAACACCTTTAAGGCAGTAGCGGTACTACGTGGAGGAATACTCATTATTGCCCTTTTTACGTTTCAGGCAAAGGCAACCTGCACAGCAAAGATTTACGAAGTTTCGTGGAGGAACTTGATAGAGGTCAACTCTTACAACTGCGGGTAAAATATTTTAAGCTATTTCGGCAAAGCGCAGTTTACCCTTAAAGGAAGTTGTTGCCAATGGAAAATTAGGACTTCCGCTTAAGTAAAAAGCCTTGCAGCATGGGATAAGATAAAATGTAGAAGGTATACCAAATAAATTTTGTTTGAAAGTGCAAATATTTGCAGTTTTTTTATATTTTCAAATATCCGCGCACACACCTTCGTGACAACATTTTATGGTCACCAGGGAACCAATAATGTCGAGTGCAATAGCGTATGGTTCAGGAAGTCGCATTGCGACGCACAACTCAAACTATTGAAAAAGAATTGCCGGCTGACGACATTCCTAATAATGGAACCAATATTTTCAGTCACTAAAAATTATGCGACAATCGCATAAATTCTTTGAAATAACAATGACCTACCTTATACAAGTGGTGCATGGCTATAGACAAAGCGGAGCTGATCGCCACCTAGCTTGTCCTGGCGGTTCGAGGTCCTGCTAAATTTTGCGAGGATATTGTCACGAAGACAAGGACGATTCAGTTGTCTTGAATGAGAAACACGTTTATTGGAGCGAACTTGTGCTCCCCTAACAACTCAAAAGAATACAGAGGCGGCGAAGCAGCGGTCAACAAAGTGACTTGCACAGGCGAGTGTCGTCGAATCGAATGCCCCGGCGTCCGCACTGCAGGCTTTTTATCTTTTGCGCGCGTGGTTCTCGAAACGTCGATTCGCAACGAGAACATAGTAGATCCAAGAAGATTATTCTGGGCTGTTCACGTTAGATCGAAATGCTCTCCCTATCACAACAGATAACACATGCGGCACGGAAAGAAAGAATGGAACACGCGCTTCCCTTGGCGCACAGACCGGCGCAGCCGGGCGGTAAAAGCAAAACACAAATCAACAAACCCAATGTATGGTTCGCGGCATTACCCCCCCTCTAAGAGTGCATCGACCCGATGCTAACATAAGCGACAGTCCGAACAAATGAAAATAAAAGTTCGTCATCGTCCGTAGAAAGGTTTTAAGCGAACCACGTGGACGACTTCAGGCCGCGTGCGTCGTCGTGATGTGCCGGAGTCACCATCGGGGATCACTTCGTAGGTAAGTTGGCCAACACGTCGTAGAATCTGGTAGGGTCCGAAATACCGTCGCAGGAGCTTCTCACTGAGTCCGCGTCGTCGGATGGGAGTCCAAACCCACACATGATCGCCTGGTTGGTACTCGGCGTCTCGGCGTCGGAGTTTGTAGCGGCCCGCATCCACCAGCTGCTGGTCCGTTATACGAATTCGAGAGAGCTGGCGGGCCTCCTGCGCACGTTGAAGATATCCGTGGACGCCGGCGTTGAGGTCGTCGTCTTCTACGTGCGGAAGCATGGCGTCGAGCATCCTAGTCGGCCTTCTACCGTAGACAAGCTCGAATGGCGTCAGCTGTGTCGTCTCCTGGATAGCCGTTTTGTACGCAAACGTGACATACGCGAGCACTTCGTCCCAAGTCTTATGTTCAACGTCAACGTACATTGACAGCATATCTGCGATTGTTTTGTTCAGACCTTCTGTTAGTCCGTTCGTTTGAGGTTGATACGCCGTCGTTCTTCGGTGATCCGTGTTACTGTAGCGTAATACTCCTTGCATCAGCTCCGCAGTAAATGCCGTTCCGCGGTCTGTGATTAGGACTTCCGGGGCTCCATGTCGCAGCAAAACCTGGCTTATACAGAACTTCGCCACTTCTTGTACGGTCCCCCTCGGAAGAGCGGCGGCCTCTGCGTAGCGCGTCATGTAGTCTGTCGCTACGACAATCCACTTGTTCTGTGATCGTGACGTAGGGAACGCGCGTAAAAGGTCCATTCCATTCTGTTGAAATGGTCTCGATGGGACGGCGATCTGTTGCAGACGACCGGCGGGTCTTGTCGGCGGCGTTTTTCGTCGCTGGCAGTCACGGCAGCTCCGGACGTAGTGGGTGACATCAGAGGTAATGCCGGGCCAGTAGTACCTCACCTTGATTTTTCCAATAGTGCGGGCTGTGCTCAGATGTCCGGAAGACGGGTCGTCATGGCACGCTTCCAAAACTTCGTCACGAAGGTCCGCGGGGATGTCGAGAAGGTAATTCGCTCTTGTTCCGGGGCTGAAATTCTTCTTCACAAGGACGGAGTTTCTCAGGCTGAATGCTGGTAAGCTGCGTTTGAAGGTCCTAGGAACGGTAACGTTGCATCCCTCGAGGTACTCGATTATAACGTTTAAGTCGGGGTCAGCACGCTGCTGGGCGGCTAGGTGCTCTCCGTCACGATCCCGAAGAACGCGCTGTCTTCATCAGAGTCTTGTGGTGGTGGGTCGACGGGGGCGCGGGACAGGCAGTCGGCGTCGAAGTGTTTCCTGCCGGATTTATAAACGACTGTAACGTCGAACTCTTGCAGGCGCAAGCTCCACCGCCCAAGACGGCCAGAGGGGTCCTTCAAATTGGCGAGCCAACACAGCGCATGGTGGTCTGTTACAACCTTGAATGGCCTTCCATACACGTATGGGCGAAATTCTGAAATCGCCCATATAATAGCCAGGCACTCTTTCTCAGAGGCAGAATAGTTTTTCTCCTCCTTCGACAGACCATGGCTGGCATAGGCAATTACCCTTTCGCAGCCGCTCTGCTTTTGGACAAGGACGGCACCCAAGCCTATATCACTGGCGTCCGTGTGCATTTCCGTTTCGGCATTTTCGTCGAAATGAGTGAGCACGGGCGGGCTTTGCAGGCGTTTTTGCAGCTCGCCGAATGCTTTTTCTTGGTCGTTTTCCCAGCTGAAAGGGGTGCTATCTTTCGTCAAGCGCGTGAGTGGCTCTGCAATGCGTGCGAAGTTTGCGACGAAGCGCCGGTAGTATGCGCACAGCCCGAGAAATCTTCGCACGCCCTTCTTGTCTTTCGGCCTTGGGAAGTTTGCAATGGCTGAAGTTTTTGCCGGGTCAGGTAGGACTCCCGCGGCGTTGACGACGTGGCCCAAGAACTTGAGTTCCCCGTATGCGAAACGGCACTTTTCAGGCTTCAGCGTCAACCCCGACGTACGAATGGCCTCGAGTACAGACTCCAACCTTGCAAGGTGTTCGTCGAAAGTCCGGGCGAATACCACTACGTCGTCGAGGTATACGAGGCAGGTGTGCCACTTAAGGCCAGCTAGCACAGTGTCCATGACTCTTTGAAACGTCGCTGGTGCTGTGCATAGCCCAAACGGCATCACCTTGAACTCGTATAGGCCGTCTGGGGTTATAAATGCAGTCTTCTCCCCTAACAACTCAAAAGAATACAGAGGCGGCGAAGCAGCGGTCAACAAAGTGACTTGCACAGGCGAGTGTCGTCGAATCGAATGCCCCGGCGTCCGCACTGCAGGCTTTTTATCTTTTGGCGCGCGTGGTTCTCGAAACGTCGATTCGCATCGAGAACATAGTAGATCCAAGAAGATTATTCTGGGCTGTTCACGTTAGATCGGAATGCTCTCCCTATCACAACAGATAACACATGCGGCACAGAAAGAATGGAACACGCGCTTCCGTTGGCGCACAGACCGGCCCAGCCGGCCGGTAAAAGCAAAACACAAATAAACAAACCCAATGTATGGTTCGGGGCAATATGATAGGTTTTCGCAGCTTCATTAGGAAAACAGCCGTTCTTTCTACGAAACTGCTTCAGCTTACCTCAGTCGAGTATTAACGCAAACGTATGGGTTTTGAACCACATATATTTTTTTATGTACAGCTGTGTACAGGTATGTGGAACAACGTACAGGTAGTGTTCGCTTAGCAGCTGAGATGTCATTTCAGGTAAGCGACTTCCTCCACTGGAGTGCGGATCTTCTTTGGCCTCTCCTGTCAACGTATGGTGGACCGCTCCTTTACACCAGCCCTTGTACTATGTGTTGCGCAGTGACGTCGCTGCATTACGGCGCCGGTAAAGCTCGGTGAAGCCATGGGTAGGATGGCGAAGCGCTTGCGACGGTATGCACACCAGCGCCAGGTTTTGCTAGGCAACGCGAGGTGACGTCATCGCTCCAATAGATTTTTTGCTCGGACAGACGGATAACTCTCGGCATGAACAGCTCCGCTGGGAAAAATGACCTATATCTATTTGCAAACTGATAGTGATTCGCAAACGCCCGAATGCCGGATCGTTTAGCAGACTTTGGGTCATTCCATGTGTACATGCGAATGCTGAGCGCTTATTCTGAAAGGGCGATCGAGAACACGACGCTTCTAAGTGTTGTACGAAAGATGGAAAGGTGTTCTTTTTTTGGGGGGGGGGGGGGGGGGGGCTTGAGTAACATTTGCGCACTTACGCGTAGAAGGCGCTTCCACCTAAAGGGGACAGGCAGACAAAACAGCACGTTGGTTTATTCGAAAGTTTGCTTGTTCGAATCATACTGACACCAGATTTAATGCACACTCTGCTCAAATACCCTATATAATTAAGAAAAGGGTAATGGCTAAGCGACCCACCAGCTCATTTCCTGAAACAGGAACTATGATGTCAATATGCCCATCTGTGTGACTGGTGGAGGGCGGCCAATGCGAACGCAAATTAGGCAGGCCTTATAAGCTTGCCGAAGGAGCTATTTGCTCTGAAATATAATGCATATTCTTCTGACAGCAGTAACAATAGTGGGGTAAACAATGGAAGTTAAGAAACTCCCCTTAAACATAGCAGTACCGATCCAAATTGCTGTTCATCCTGTTTTTGTGCGCAGCAGCTCACAGCATTTGAGATATCTTAGACGACACTACCCAATTGGCGTAAATCAACTCGTCTTACGTGATGTTTGTCGAGACAGATATTTTTAATTAAACGATTGCTTTCTACCGTATTAAAAACAAGCCAGGAGCAAATACGGTCATAAACAAAGTAACCGCAGATAGCAGTCCGCGCACGGTAGCTCCATCTCGGAGGACTGACGGCAAGCAATGCTGGAGAGCCTGATGACGCACTTGAAGTTTGTTTGAACACCCGCGCTCATGGCTGCATGGCAGACGTCGCGAAAACACAAGATTTGGCGGAAAATTGAAACTTTTAATTTAAAGAGATGAATTTCTCAGTAAATACAGCATCGTTTGCGGCCGGACAAATGCTGGGGTATTATAAAACATGCAAAGCTTCGAATAAAACAAACTTGTATGTTGTCCGCATGGGCCCTTTAGGCAAACGCTTTGGGATCCCATGATGCCTGGGTGCTTCATGTGCATGCGAAGCTACGTGAGATAGAGTTCACGGAGGAAGGAGTGGTATCTCGGGCACCGAAGAGTAAATTATAAAAAATGACCAAGATTTTGGATTTGCCGAGTGATCAAGTGGCGGTGTTCCTTAGCACGAAAACTAAATGAAGTACAGCGAATAAATTCACTTAATACAGCTTTCCTGCGAATTCAGTTTTCGACAACACAAAAAGTGGAAGTTTAATATCATCCTTTTTTGCAACAAGCGCACTAAGCCTATCAGAATGAATCAATGTGAGTTAGTGCTGCCATGGCGTTTTTAAATTAAGATCTTGATCTACCGTGACTGAAGGCAAA